>NW_028229583.1:0-287500 GCF_053477565.2 Lygodium microphyllum | reverse complement strand
CTTTTACCTACTCAAGAGTAATCATAAATCAATGTAAACATGTTAACTTAGGAACCACGTATCCTAATTACATAAAATTTTAAGTAATTATGTAAATTTTTTGTCCCTAACTAAAAGAATCAAGCGATTGGGTGAGTTGAATCTACTTGACATCCCTCACATGAAGTGGGA
Source organism: Lygodium microphyllum (assembly GCF_053477565.2). Lineage (NCBI taxonomy): Eukaryota > Viridiplantae > Streptophyta > Polypodiopsida > Schizaeales > Lygodiaceae > Lygodium > Lygodium microphyllum. Next base: position 287,329 of record NW_028229583.1, on the reverse strand, counting down.
ATACATCAAACATTTTTGATCCTATCATAAGGATCAAAGAAACTAAGAAAATGCTACAAGAAATGAAAGAGTATATCAAAGCTATTCACTAGCATATTAAAGTAGCTCACAATAGGTAAAAGGCATATGCAAATCCCAAGAGGTCTCTGTACACTTTCAAAGAGGAGACATAGTTTTCCTTAGTGTATGGCCAAAGAAAAGTTCCTTATCCCTTGGTGATTTCAAGAAGCTCATCAACCCAAACTATTGTGGACCCTATAAAATAGTCAAGTGTCTTGATAGAAACGCTTATAAGCTAGAACTTCTACATCATATCAAAGTGCAAATTTTATTTCATGTAAGCATTTGAAATTGTACATCCCTAACCCTATTCATGTCCTTGATAACATACAAATTGTAATGCCAACTCAACGGATCCTTGAGGCATAGCCTGAGAAAATTCTATACAAACCTCTTAGAAAATGTATTTTCTGTGAATACCTCGTTCAGTGGAGAGACATCCCAATAAGGTGCAACATGGATTGAAGATTCCATCTAGAGAGAACATCTTGAGTTCCTATTAAGATGAGAGCATCAGCCCATGACATTGGCATATCCCACATTAGTGGGATATTGTTGGCAACTAATGTAGTACCATTCATGTATACTTGGGGGACTGTTGTGAGGACCTAAAGCTTAGTTTTGAAGTGTATTCATAGGCTGAAATCTATCCTAGAAGTTTGATAGATTGCACTTGAAATCTTGAAGCATATTGAAGCTTAGTTAGTACTAGAGCAAATGCTTGGACCTTGTCACATGAGTTGTGGATGAGTTGTGGGATGTATTGAGCATTGAATGCTCAAATTTGGATCAACTTACTACTACTTATAACATAGTAGTGGCTATTTACATCCTGTGAGAAGCATATATGACATTGTTACTTGAAAATGGGACAAGCAGTGATGCTTCTATGGCTATGTATTGACTCCCAGATGCATTGGCACATGTCTATTATGATTTGAAGGTGTTTTGAGCTGAGAATACTTTGATTTGTACAGAGTTCATATTGTTGGTGATTACAGACTATGTCTGCCACTAGATGTTGAGGCATTCCTACATGTGCATTGTGCAATCAATGCTATCCACAAGCAATGTTATTATCCCCAGATGTTATGACATATGCTTGGAGATGTTTGACATGTTTGTGAGATATGCAGAGGTTTTACTGCTGTAAACTCTTGGAATGAAATTGTGTTGTTTGAGCAGTGGCACACTTATACTACTTGATTGAAAGTTTTTGGGATTCTCATTTGTGAACTAATGTCTACTACAACATGCTTAGATGAGATGGACTAAACTAGTTGTAGGGTAACAATAGGTGTACATGTGGTACTTGGATGTTATACAAGTATCTTCATCAATGAAAGATTAACTTGGTTTGCAGGGAGGAGTCAAGCACTGATTGTTTGAATACTGTAGCAAATGCATAGAGTCGTAAACATGGAAAATGCATATAGATCCAAAAATATTACATAAATTGTAGGTGAGAAGTTGGACAATAATATTTATGCAATATGGAAATTCCACATGGAAAATTTCTTAATTGGCAAAGGATATTGGGACCTTGTTATAGGTGTTGAAGCTGAACCAGCTTCTAGGAAAGAGCCCAGCTGGCTGAATAGCTAAGAGCACATTGTGCTTGGCTAGAAAGAGCTCGTAGAGTCTCGCATTGGCTCTCATTGTGTATTTCAAATGCGAGGGTAATGTAGATTATTAACATCAAGACACCAAAAGATGCATGTATTTCCTGATGAGATATTATGGTACTACTACTAGTGCATGGAAATTATAGTTGAAAAAGAAGTTCAATACCATGGATATGAAAGGACACTCCATTCAAGAGTATGTAACACAAATAAAAACCATTGTTGATCAGTTGGCAACTATCGGAACTGAAGTAGAGGATGAGGATTTGGTTATAGTGACCTTGAATGGCCTTGGACCTGAATACGTCATTCAAAAGAGGTTAAGCTAGGTTTAGCTACTAGCTCAAGTAGCTTGAAAGGTAAAGATGTAGTATTTTATTGAAATAAGAGAGGCTGTGGTAGATGTGGCATGGGATCCTTTCATGGTTGACAAAATGCATATTAGAATATGCAAAATCAAGGACACACTACTAGAGGTGGTGAATACTTTTGAGCGAGGGGGAGATCCAACTCTAGAGGCAAGGGATCCAAGTAGTTCACACCCTATTCATGACAATGCAAATGAGGATAAGGAATATCACTACTTTTGGAAGTATGTACACATTGCTAAAGAATGTTGGAAGAAGCAAGCAAATCAAAGAGGCAGGCAGTAGGGTTGGTATGCCTCATCCAGTCATGTAGATCATGAGAGTGGTGATAGGTTATTTGCTATGACTTATGTACGGAACAAGGCTACTTAGCAAAGAAAAGTCAAATGGCATATGGTATATTGATTCAAAAACATCAAACCATATGATACCACATGTGGAGTGGTTTGATAAAATGAAAGTAGGAACAAATGGCTATGTATGCACATGAGATGAAACTCAGCATCTCATAGCTCATACAAGAGTTGTTTCATTGGTTATGCTTGATGGTAAGAAGAAGAATTTTTATGATGTTTTGCATGTTCTGTCAATCACAAAAAATTTGTTATTTGTTGGCTAGATGACTGAACAAAACCTATACGTACAATTTAACAAATATGGTTGTTTTATAGAGGAATATGTCAGAGGTTACAAGTTGATTGCAAAGGGCAAAAGACATGGAAGAATGTTTGCTTTGGATGAAAATATTATTGAGCTGAAAGCCACAATGTTTACTCATGATGATGCAAGTGCCAGAGACATAAATATCTGGTATAGACACATTGGACACATAAATATACAAAGGCTGAAAAATATGTAGCAAAAAGATATTGTTTCAAGATTGCTTAGGTTCAAATATGTTGATTTGGGATAGTTAAATTTAGCATGTCAATTTGGGAAAAGAGCCCAGTTTTCATTTGTTTGCCGACATACATGGAACAATAGTAGATCTTTATAGCTTCTTCACTTGGATGTATGGGGACTTGCTCATAATGAATATCTTGGAAGGTCTAGGTAGTATTATGTGACCTTTGTGGATGATTTTAGCAAGTATACTTGGGTATACATTATCTAAAGCATGAAGATGGGATTCTTGATAGCTTTATGGATATTAAACAATATGTAGAGAAAGAGTTCAACTGCTATATCTCAAGCCTACGAGCTGATGGTGGCAGTCAATATGTGTTAAAGGAGTTGATTAAGCATGGAATTAGAAGACTGCTGACATGCAACTATACTCCTCAACAAAATGAAGTGGCTGAAAGGAAAAATAAGTCCATTACAGAAGTAGTCAGGGCAATGCTAAATGAGAAAAATATGTCTCTTTCTTATTGGGCTAAAACAATTGTTATACTGATGTTTATGTCATGAATCAAACACCCACAACTAGCATACATGGGAAGACACCATATGAGTAGCTTTATAGTTATAAGCTTGACATTATACACTTGAAAGTGTTTGTGTAGTGTTGCATATGTGCATATACATGATGAGAAACATAAAAAGCTTGATCTAAAAGCAATTAAGTTTTTCTTTATTGGTTACTCACAAGAATGGAAAGGTTATAAGCGTTATGATCCGTCTACTCATAGGACTTTGATTAGCCGTGATGTGGTATTTGATGAGCTAGCATCATGGTATGATTCTAAGCAGGTAACATTTCATAATGGTACATCAAAAAGTACATATGTTGAAAATGGGGTGTAGGACACTACTATTGCTAGTGGACCTACACATGATGTATCTATCAGTGTGAGTCCTTGGACAAGATGATTATGCATTGATGGTTCCTATTCCACTGACATGGATATGTTAATGAGGGTGGATTGGACAAGGATAAAGGAAAAGAGAAGGCATTTGATGACGTCATAGGTCCACTGACATTGGGATATGATTCCATTGATAGCTTGGATAGTGTATTTAGAATTGCTATAGTTGTTACACTTGATGTTAAGTAGAGGTATGTATCACCTCATGAGAGAGTGGAGTCTCATAGTGCACCATAGCTATGAAGATCACAAAGAGACAAAAAACCTATAGGTAGATTTATTTATAGTGGATACTTAGCTAAACAGTATGTATACATGACAAAGGTATTGAGTTACAAAGAAACCATCGTGCTTGCAGAAGCAGTCAAAGATGAGAATCGGTGCAAAGCAATGGATGAAGAGTATTATGCTTTGTTGAAAAATGGAACTTGGGATTTAGTCAAGCTACCTAAAGGCAAGATGTTTATTGGATGAAACTGGGTCTACAAAGTCAAATGCAAATTATATGGCTCACTTGAAAGATACAAGCCTAGGTTAGTTGTGAAGGGTTATGCTCAACAATATGGGTTGGACTATAATGAGACATTTAGTCCTATTGCAAAGATGGCAAATTTATGTATAGTTATTGCATCAATTGAATCCAGAGATTGGAACTTATATCAAATAGACATAAAGAATGCATTTTTCAATGGTGATTTGATGGAAGAAGTCTACATGTATCAGCTGGAAGGAAATGTACATCCTAAATATTTGTCTTATGTTTGCAAATTGAAGAACACACAACATGGATTTAAATAGGCACCATGGGCATGGAATGGAAAAATCAGCTTGTACTTACAAAGACTTGGCTTTCAAATGGGTAAAGTTGATCATAGCTTGTTTACCAAGAAGATAAAGAAAGGCTATGTGATTTTGGTGGTTTATGCAGATGACTTGCTTATTAGAAGTGATAATTCTTACGAGATTGATGAGATTAAATCTATGATGTAGAAAGAGTTTCAAATAAAAGATCTCGGAGAGCTGAAATCTTTCCTTAGCATTGAAGTCATACGTACACCTCATTGAATCCATACATACACCTCAATAAATCTAGATGTTACAAAAGTAGTATGCACATAAAATATTGGAAAAGTATGGTATGTTGGAGTGCAAGCCCCTGGATACTCCATTAGAGAAAAATGTCAAGTTGACAGTTGATATAGGAAATGATATTGAAAATGTAACCACGTATAGATAAATTATTGGTAGCTTGATTTATCTTACCATCACTAGACCTAATCTCGGTTATTCAGTTGGGTTGATAAATCAATTCATGCAAAGGCCAAGGAAACCTCATTTAGATGCAATGAGAAGGATTATGAGGTATGTGAATGCTACACTATGCTACTGATTGTTTTATGAGTATGGTAAACCTCTTGAGCTTACATGTATAATGATGTGGATTGGGTTGGATGTGCATACGATAGAAGATCAACAAGTGGGTATGCATTTGGTCTTGGTACCAGCATGATTAGTTGGAGCATTAAAAAGCAACCCATTGTAGCTTTCTCTAGTAACCTTAGCTGCATATGAAGCGGCCTGACTGGTTAAGATGTTAGATGACTTGAGAGTACATGTGGATAAACCAGTCAAGCTATACTATGACTGTTATAAGATCTGAGATACACGCTAGACTTTCTTATATACTTAATATATATATGGAGAATATTATGTTGGCACACACGGAGAATAGATGAGATAAAAGAAAGATGTAGAGAGAGAGAGAGAGAGGTAGAGAAATTGGAAACACACAAGGGATTGGAAGATGGGCCAGTCCCCCCCTTGTGAAGTTATATTATTGACAAGGAGCAAGCTCCTCTATTACACATAAGCCAATTCTTACTTATAGATCTTGGAAACAAGATCATGGTTCCTTGCACGGTATACAACCGACTAACACTTGCACAACTTGGAAGTTGGCACCTTTTGATCCTTCTTGAGTCTCCTTCTCTCCTACACAATATGTGTAGGGCTCTCCTCTTGGCGCTTGATTTCAGCAGAGCTTCTGCAACACTTGCACCTTCTCTTCTCCTCTTGGAATTTGATTTCAGCAGAGCTTTTGCAGCACTTGTACCTTCTCTTCTCCTCTTGGATGCATGCAAAGTGATGCTTCCTTTTACCTCCCTCACACCCAAGGAGAGCCTCCTCTTTTATAGGCTTTCAAGAGCTTCTCTTCTTGGAGAGAGACTTGAGTTGATCTTCATGCAAGATGTGGTTGTTCCACTCTACAACGCTAATTTTGAGATATCTCTCTATGCGTTGTTCGGATGAAAAAACGTCCAACATGAAAGTTGTAGATCTCGCTACTTTCGATAACCCACGTGGCTTGTTTTTAGAGATCATCCTTTTATCGCGAGATATTTTAAAAATGGATTCACCATGTCTTTTTTTTAAAAGAACAGCTTCTCAAACTGTACTCTTAACTTGTGGTCCATGCAAACACCTTAAGGAGAGTTCATTAAATTGCCTTGGGCCTCAACCTTAAGATTGACTTCCACACAAAAGCTTGTGTCTTTTTAGACCTTAGAAAGAGAAAATTACTTCTCTCCTCACTTTGAGAGGATCACGTCTCTTGTCTTTCTTAGTGAGAGAATTGCCTCTCTTGTCTTTCTTAATGAAAGAAATACCTTAAACCTTGACTTGTAAGGGAGAGGATGACCACAAATGAATGCAATGCCCATTACACACAAGTAAATGTTCCTAGGCGTCCTCGGATGCACACATAAATACATATACATAATGCTAATGCACTTCCTCTTCTTAGAACTTAATCCATCTTCATTTATGTGTAACTCCTTGGTTCTCATGTACACTCTTACACTTGGCAGACACTTCTTTCCCCCTTTATAACTTGTATTGCATGTACCAGATATCCCCATCACAGTGCTTTGATCACCACATTAAGTGATGCACAAGGAATATTGGTCTCTAAATGGTCTCATTGCCATGCTAGATCATCATCAACACTTAAAGAAAAGCGAGTCATTAATTTATTGACATGAATTTATTAAATAGAGAATGCGTAATAAGCAAATCAATTTAGTGACAATGACAACATGAGGAGTGTGCTTCTAGCAAGTAATCATGTTCATCATGCTAGATTGGAGCACATAGAAGTGTATTATCATTTCATCAGGGAAATGGTACTTGGAGACAAGATAGACCTTATCCATGTGAAAGACAGAAGACCAAGTAGCGGACATCTTTACAAAATCACTTGGATAAAGATAAGTTTACTCATTTTAGATTGCTATTTGGGATACAATAGATTACTTGAGCTTGAGGGGAGTGCGAGGAATCAAGATCGTTTATCTGACTCCTTGTCCAACTAGGCGAATGTCATGTGTGCATTAATAAATGAGTCGAGATCTAACTCTTATTAGGAGTATTGTTAGGTTAGCATTATGGTTTTCACTCTATTGTAGTTATGTCGATTACTTAATAAATAATGAAGAAAAACTATTGAGAGCATTCTACTCTCTAAGATGTCCTCACTCAATGTGCGTGTGTCTCTCTCTCCCTCTACATCTCAAACACATCATCCTCCCCAATTTGGACAACAATACCCCCCCCCCCACCCCCCCCCCCCCCCCCACCCCTCACCAAGGTGATCACATATCTAGGAGACCCTCTTCTCTTAATTTCTAACCATTCACTTCTTCATCATGGTGCCTCCATGCAAGCAAAGCCAAACCTTTGGACATAGTGGGATTATCCTTGACCAAACATCCTCAACCCATCTCAATGCAAGTGTGAATTAAGAAGCATAAACAAGACCATATGAACATGATAAAAAAGTACCTAATTTACAAAAAAGAAGAAGTAGGTTATTAGTATACGTAGTAATAAGAACTACATCAATCTTATACGATCAAGAAAAGCTCTATCACATATTTATAATGATCTACTTATAAGTCAAAGATATATAAAAAAACATAGGACTAAGGTAAAACATGTCTCAAACCCTCATATGCATAGGACTAAGGTAAAACATAGGACTAAGGTAAAACATGTCTCAAACCATAGGACTAAGGGAAATGTTTAAGGTTAAATTTAGAAAATCCAAGAATGCAGGCTATTCTTGTAAGAATTGATTAAAATTCAAGGTTTGCCACATAGGTTTTGGCTTGAGATAGTTTTGTATGTAGCTTATATATTTAACAACTATCCCACTAAAGTGTTGTAGTCTATCACTATGTATGAGGCTTAGCATGGCACAAAATCCATATGTTGTTCACTTGTATGTTTTTGGTTACCTAGATTATACTTTAGTACCAATGTAACAATGCAAAAAGTTAGATGACAAGGCTGTAAAATGCTTTTCTAGTGAAATAAAAGGTTATAAGTTGTACCATCCATAGAGAGATGCATGTTCACAAGACACCTATGAAACATTGCTTTCTCTTTTCAATGGTGCATTTTCACATGTAGCACCAAATGAGGCAACTTCTCGACTTATGCAAGTTTCTTATGATTCTGCATGTCAACTCATTCCAAATGTAGATATGAATGAGCTACCTCTTGATTGAGAATAGAGATTGAGTATTCTAGGACAATGCCAAAACAGATAATGCAAACATTGCAGGCCATTAAATTGGATGCATCTTTGTCTAATCATACTCATTTTTTCTCTCACACTCATGCATTTATAAGTATTTTTTGCTTCATTCTTTGTAGCTCATGTATATTGTGGTTAAGCAAGAAGTAGCCCATTGTGGCATACTAGCTAATGTGGGTGTTGGATAGTAATCTACCAAAACCATATTCTAAAGTGCATTAGTAGTTATATGAAACCCATTATTCCTTGCTCATAGTAAACATACTGAAGTACATTATCATTATGTTAGGAACAAGCTCTCCATAGGAGAGATCAACTTGGCCTATGTACCAAAATAGGAAAAACTTATAGATATTTTTATTAAAAAATTTCCCTATCCAAAGTTTGAATCTTTTTGCAAAGCTTTAGGCTTATTCCCCTTTGTGGATTGATTATAGTACATCAGACTTGGCACTTTCCTATACTTGAGGGCCAGCTCTTGTTTAGCAATCACTCCAATGGGGGATTTGTTACTATATTTCAATAATGATGTGTATGAACAAACTTAGGACTACTAGGACACTTTTTTTCCTATCTAGGAGTTTTTTTTCCCTTAGCTTTATATATATGTCTATTCACCTTTATGGCATATTTAGTCTAGTAAATCTTCTCTATTGATACTACTCATACATTTTGTGTTATCCTCACTCAATCTTCTTCTTCCCCAAGTTGTGTGTGCGCATAGTCTTTGAACCCTAAATTTGACATACTTCATTTTTTACTCTTTTATAGATGGAGGTGCATATCATCATCTATCTTGCAGTAGCATAATTCTCCTTTGTGTCTTGTTTACTTGCATATTTAGGAATATATTGCAAACAAAGGTGAAGGTTGAGAACAAGGAACAAGGAACATGACATTGGAGTTACTCCAAGTATGGCCCATATATCATCATATGGAGATCCTAATTTTCCTCCATGATGTGTACTTCTCAAGGAATGAGCCGCACATGCATTAGGGAGGGATGTACATGGAGAGTGTTTTCTATGTATTTTTAGGGTTTATTATATCTCTTGCATTGGGCATTGGGAGTAAAAAGGTGTCCCTATTTAGGGGTCTTGGTTGAGGAAATGGGCGTGATTCTAGGTATATGGGAAAATAACTAAAAATAATCTATAGAATGTTCACTGGATAAACATGTAGGTGGGTGTGTTGGTGTCATAATGTGGCAATAATTTTGATTGAATTATCGACACGTGTTTATGATTAACCTAAACATGTAGTAGATCCTTTTAGCATGCCACAACTATTGAGCACTCATTTTTGCAAACTTATTTATCTATCAAACATCTATATGAATTATGATTCAAGATCATAAGACACTCAAGTGGACACATAGCAGTTTTGTACAATACTTGTCTAGTCAAGCTATACTATGACTGTTATAAGATCCAAGATACACACTAGACTTTCTTATATACTTAAAATATATATGGAGAATATTATGTTGGCACAGAGGGAGAATAGATGAGAGAAAAGAAAGATGTAGAGAGAGAGAGAGAGGTAGAGAAATTGGCAACACACTAGGGACTGGAAGATGGGCCATTCCCCCCTTGTGGAGTTATATTATTGACAAGGAGCAAGCTCCTCCATTACACATAAGCCAGTTCTTACTTGTAGATCTTGGAAACAAGATCATGGTTCCTTGCACGGTATACAACCGACTAACACTTGCACAACTTGGAAGTTGGAACCTTTTGATCCTTCTTGAGTCTCCTTCTCTCCTACACAATATGTGTAGGGCTCTCCTCTTAGCACTTGATTTCAGTAGAGCTTCTGCAGCACTTGCACCTTCTCTTCTCCTATTGGAATTTGATTTCAGCAGAGTTTTCGCAGCACTTGCACCTTCTCTCCTCTTGGATGCATGCAAAGTGATACTTCCTTTTACCTCCCTCATACCCAAGGAGAGCCTCCTCTTTTATAGGCATTCAAGAGCTTCTCTTCTTGGAGAGAGACTTGAGTTGATCTTCATGCAAGATGTGGTTGTTCCACTCTATAGCGCTAATTTTGAGATATCTCTCTATGTCTTGTTTGGATGAAAAAACATCCAATATGAAAGTTGTAGATCTCGCTGTTTTCGATAACCCACGTGGCTTGTTTTTAGAGATCGTCCTTTTATTGCGAGATATTTTAAAAATGGATTCACAATGTCTTTTTTTTTAAAGAACAGCTTCTCAAACTGTACTCTTAACTTGTGGTCCATGCAAACACCTTAAGGAGAGTTCATTAAATTGCCTTGGGCCTCAACCTTAAGATTGACTTCCACACAAAATCTAGTGTCTTTTTAGGCCTTAGAAAGAGAAAATTACTTCTCTCCTAACTTCGAGAGGATCATGTCTCTTGTCTTTCTTAGTGAGAGAATTGCCTCTCTTGTCTTTCTTAATGAAAGAAAATACCTCAAACCTTGACTTGTAAGGGAGAGGATGACCCCAAATGAATGCAATGCTCATTACACACAAGTAAATGTTCCCAGGCATCCTCGGATGCACACATAAATACATATACACAATGCTAATGCACTTCCTCTTCTTAGAACTTAATCCATCTTCATTTATGTGTAACTCCTTGGTTCTCGTGCACACTCTTACACTTGGCAGAAACTTCTTTCCCCCTTTATAACTTGTACTGTGCGTGTACCCGATATCCCCGTCACAGTGCTTTGATCACCCCATTAAGTGATGCATTAGGAATATTGGTCTCTAAATGGTCTCATTGCCATGCTAGATCATCATCAACACTTAAAGAAAAGCGAGTCATTAATTTATTGACATGAATTTATTAAATAGAGAATGTGTAATAAGCAAATCAATTTAGTGATAATGACAACATGAGGAGTGTGATTCTAGCAAGTAATCATGTTCATCATGCTAGATTGGAGCACATAGAAGTGTATTATCATTTCATCAGGGAAATGGTACTTGGAGACAAGATAGACCTTATCCATGTGAAAGACAGAAGACCAAGTAGCGGACATCTTTACAAAATCACTTGGATAAAGATAAGTTTACTCATTTTAGATTGCTATTTGGGATACAATAGATTACTTGATCTTGAGGGGAGTGCAAGGAATCAAGTTCGTTTATCAGACTCCTTGTCCAACTAGCCGAATGTCATGTGTGCATCAATAAATGAGTCGGGATCTAACTCTTGTTATGAGTATGGTTAGGTTAGCATTATGGTTTTCACTTTATTGTAGTTATGTCGATTACTTAATTAATAATGAAGAAAAACTATTGAGAGCATTCTACTCTCTAAGATGACCTCACTCAATGTGCGTGTGTCTCTCTCTCCCTCTACATCTTAAACATGTCATCCTCCCCAATTTGGACAACAATACCCCCCCCCCCCCCCCCCCCCCCCACCCCTCACCAAGGTGATCACATATCTAGGAGACCCTCTTCTCTTAATTTCTAACCATTCACTTCTTCATCATGGAGCCTCCATGCAAGCAAAGCCAAACCTTTGGACATAGTGGGATTATCCTTGACCAAACATCCTCAACCCATCTCAATGCAAGTGTGAATTAAGAAGCATAAAGAAGACCATATGATCATGATAAAAAAGTACCTAATTTACAAAAAAAAGAAGCAGGTTATTAGTATACGTAATAAGAACTACATCAATCTTATGACGACCAATAAAAGCTCTATCACATATTTATAATGATCTACTTATAAGTCAAAGATATATAAAAAACATAGGACTAAGGTAAAGCATGTCTCAAACCCTCAGATTCAAAGGAGAGAACAAAATATTACTCCTTATCCCACATAATGATTAGAATTAAAGACAAGGGAAATGTTTAAGGTTAAATTTAGAAAATCCAAGAATGCTAGCTATTCTTGTAAGAATTGATTAAAATTCAAGGTTTGCCACATAGGTTTTGGCTTGAGATAGTTTCGTATGTAGCTTATATATTTAGCAACTATCCCACTAAAGCATTGTATTCTATCACTATGTATGTGGCTTAGCATGGCATAAAAGCCATATCTGGTTCACTAGTATGTTTTTGGTTACCTAGATTATACTTTAGTACCAATGTAACAATGCAAAAAGTTAGATGACAAGACTGTAAAATGCTTTTCTAGTGAAATAAAAGGTTATAAGTTGTACCATCCATAGAGAGATGCATGTTCACAAGACACCTTTGAACCATTGCTTTCTCTTTTCAATGGTGCATTTTCACATGTAGCACCAAATGAGGCAACTTCTCAACTTATGTAGGTTTCTTATGATTCTGCATATCAACTCATTCCAAATGTAGATATGAATGAGCTACCTCTTGATGAGAGAATAGAGATTGAGTAGTCTAGGACAATGCCAAAATAGATAATGCAAACATTGCATGCCATTAAATTGGATGCATCTTTGTCTAATCATACTCATTTTTTCTCTCACAATTCCTCTTATCCATCAAGTTGTTATGCGTTGGTTGTTTCTATTCTATGTGATGGGGATGAAACTATTTCTTTTATAAAGACAAACATTTTTAAAAATTGGATCGTTATTAATATGACACTATTGTCAAAAATAGTACTTGGTTCATATGTGACTTGCCTCTTAGCAAAAGGGCCATTGATATTAAGTGGGTTTACAAGTTGAAGGCTAAGAGTATTGATTGCTATACAATTCAACTTGTAGCAAAGGATTATGCTCGACAAAAGGCCATTAAATGTGATGAGACCTTTGCTCCCACTTTTTGTATTATAATAATGTTTAGTGTTGAAATGATTGTATTTTTTAAATTAGATTTTGGGTTTTTTTTCTAATTTTGTGGTTAATTGATTGGTTTTAGGATGGTTTGGAAGTGTTTTGGAATGGGTTTAGGTTTGAGAAGCTCATGATGGTTTTTGATCAAGTTATGATGTGATATTTGGTTCTGTGGTGTGTTTGTTTGGTTCTGATGGGTCTGTTTTGCTTCTCTTTTGATCTGTTTTGTTTTTATTTGAGAGGTTATGATTGTGAATGAGTCATTTGGATAATTATTGGGAGTGAGATGGATGGTTTGGATTAGTTTTAGTTTTAGTTGAATGATTTTTCATACTTTTTGTTGACCTTCTATTGAGCTTCTGTGGATCTTTTGTTGTCTTCTATATGCTCTTGTGAGTGTTTTGTTTGATGGTGGATGTTTAGCTTGGTGGAGTTTTATAATTTTGGAAATGGAATAATGTTAGCTCAAAAGAGTTTGAAGAAGCAAAGAAAGTGAGCCTCGAGAGATCATTGTAGTGTCTTTGGTGTCTCTTCATATCAAACATACCTCTTGCGAGGTGTATCCATGAACAAGAGAGGATTCTTGAGTGTGATTCTTTGTTGTTCTCATGTATTATTGAGAGAGAGCATGTGAGAGAGTAATAGTGTATGAGAGATAGCCAATTTTTATGAAGAAACATTGTATCTATATGTGAAAATTTGAGAGAAAGGCTATGAAGATGATGAAATGTGGATACTATGTGATGAATTCCATTCAGAGTTGATCATTTCTTTGTGTTTCTTTGGTTCTTTGATGGTTTCTATGAATAATATATTGAATTTTTTTAATGATAAGTCTATGGGAGATTCATTATATGATGTTTTGTATAAAGTTCCTTTGTTTCTCGTGTTCTTTTTCCTTCCTCTGGTTTCTAGAGTATAATGAACATGCTTGTTTGTGACAAGATAGCTTTTTTAATAGTAGTTTTTCCATTTTCTTGGTATTCCGTCTGGGGCTCCAGTCAATATGTAGCATTTTTGTATTAGCAACTCACAATGATTAACATGTACATCATTTGGATACCAAAACTACATTTATAAACACTGATTTACATAAGAAAGTGTATGCTTTTCAATCTCATGGCTTTATGTATAAGAGGCACAAAAATGAAGTGTATAGATTGAAAAATGAATTCTATGGGTTGAAGCAAGCACCTCATGATTGGTGTGAGAAGATGCATGCATATTTGACTACACATGGTTTTCTAGAATAGTACCTTATATGTTAAACATGCTAGTGATGTGACTCTAATCATTGTGGTTTCTATAGACAACATGCTTTGCACCACTCCTAGTGAAACACATATTGCTAATTTTAAGGCTAAGTTAAATTCAAGTTTTGACAGGTCAGATTTAGGTCTATTGCATCATTATTTGGGCATCCAACTCAAGCATTGGAATGAAGGTAGTACTTTATTATCAAACAAAGTATATCAAGATCTTATTGTACATTTTCAATCTTGAAGATTGCAAGTCCATTGCTATTCCTATGGAGACATGTTTGAAGTTTTATCTTGATGGTGAGAACTGCTTTGATACCTTTCTCTATAACAAGCTATTACATGCTTGATTTATGTTGCATTATGAGACCAAACATTCAATTTTTTGTCTCATTAATAAGAAGGTTTATGCACAGCCTAAGTACCAAGCATTAGTAGAGGCAATGAAACATATCTTATGCCTTGAGTGATACTCAATACCTTGGGCTAATTTATCCCAAGGGGGGGATCATGACCACCAAATCTATATACTAGTGTTTTATATCATGCAAGGCTAATCCCACTTAAAGTGGACTAAGCATGCATGCTAATCCAATATCTTGGGAAATCATTGTTATCATTGTAATATCTTGAGGAGGCAAAGGAATAAGGAACCAAGGAAGGAGAGACTATGTTGAGAAATCTAGTTTCTAGAACATAACTTGGAGCAAACACTCCATTTCCACCTATTTGTCTTTAGTATTGATATCAATATTATAAAGCTGATCCAATAGTGCATTAAACAAAAAGACTATAGATGCTCTAGAGAAGGGTTGTTATGAGATCCCAATATAGAATCTCTAATTAGGAATACTTTCATTGTGGTCAAAAGGGATGCTTTAAATGTGAATATAGATTTGAGCATAGGCATAGTGTGGCCAATAACTTAACTATAACACGAAGTTGTAACATCACAAAGAATAATAAAAAATTCAAGTAGCAATGCAACTATGTGGAATCAATTAAGCAACCACCATGTAATATTTTACAATCATAATGTTATCTTTTAATTTTTCTTTTCAAAAACATTGCCTTGATATTTCAATAAGACCTTGATCAATGGATCATGATATATTGAAAAAATGTTTGATTAGTGGATATTACATGCTTACCCTCTTTGTTAGCACTCATACAACCCAATTGTTTATTGAGATTGATTATATTTTTTTAATTGGTTCTTGTATGTAAAAATTACATACCACAATGGATAGAATGTGAGCAAGGAGTAGAAAATACACCGAGTGCAGTAGGCCATTGTCTCATTTCATGCATCTCGATAGCACTCACTGACTCAAACTTCAGCAAATGTTTGTAGAACTTGGTTTTTTATGCCGCCATCGAGTTGCTCCTCCCAATCTTGAATGGTGTTCAACCTTTCTTTCTTGATTGGCCATGACTGTATGACTATAGACCATGTGCATCACTTACACCTTTCATGTGTGATTTATCATATGCTAAGATGCATGAGACTTCTCACGCTACAAATTAATTTGATTTACTACCTTAGTTGTGGGCCGTAGCAAGCATCCCTTGATGCTCGTGCATGCACCCATTATACAAGTCCCCTTACACACCTCACATACACACCACCACCCACATACCCTTGTCCACACCTACGACACATATGCTCACATTTCCCACTCACATACACACATTCACACACTCTTACACCCCACACCCACATTCGCACATGCATAAACCCACACACAAACAACTCACCCCATTCAATCACACACACATTCTCACATACTAAAACACACACATACACTAATATTCATGTATACACACACACCACCCACGCACACACACAAGACACCATTCATGCATGCACATACACTATCACTCTCACACACAACTATTCACCCACTCATTCACACACATGATAGACCCACTTAACATAAAATCCACCCACACAAAAAAGACCTAACCCCCCTCCCCCCCCCCCCAAACACACACACACACACAAAGCATACAACACACACTTAGTCACCCATCCCACCACCTACACATAAACCCATTTCCATACTCATGCAGTTACACTCTCCTGTAGGCATCCATAATGATTCACCTCCACCAATTTCACTTATGTCATGTAGTTCACTTCTGTTGTGTAGTTTACTTCCGCCACTAGATTCACTTCTACCATGATCATTTCCACCAAAGAATTCACTTCCACCAAATTCACTTCCACAACAAGTTCACTTACACCAATATCACTTCCACCACATTCACTTCCACCAAGGAATTCACTCCCATAATGAGATCACTTACACCAAGATCACTTCCACCACACAATTTGTTTCCACCACAAGTACGCTTCCACCACCATGAATTCACTTCCATCACATTCACTTTCACCACAATATCATTTACACTAATACCACTTCCACACTAGCATTTCATTTCCACAATGATCACTTCCACTAAAAAATTTGCTTCCACCACAAGATTAGTTCCATCAATTTCACTTTGACCATGATCATTTCCACCAAGGAATTTACTTCCACCACCAAATCACTTGCACTAAATTCACTTCCACCACAAGTTCACTTCCACCAAGTTCACTCATGCCCAACAAGATCAGTTCCACCAACAAATTCACTTCCACTAAGGCACCCACTAATTTACTCTTCCACTAAGGTCACCTCCATCAAGTTCATTTCCACCTAGACACTCCTAAGTTTACTTCCACTCTAAATTCACTTCCATCAAGTTCATTCACACCAAGACACCGGAATATTCACTTTCACCCTTAATTTCACTTCCACTAGGTCACTTCCACCACACCTCATTCACTACCACTTAGACACTCACTTCTACTCACTCACTCACTCACTTCTACCTCAGGGGGGTCCACTAGGGTTTACCGTATGGTACCACGTGAGTGTAAGGGAGGGGGTTTATTTAAGGGAAGGAATGTACATTTTATAAGGTAAGGTCCCATAAGTAGGGGGTAGATAAAGGGTATTTTCACATATGTCTTGCACGCAGGTGACGTCTCCTTATTACTACTAGTGAATCCCCTGTGCTTCTACCCATCCACTTCTACTCACCTACTTCTATCTACCTACTACTCATGTACTTCTACCTACTTCGCTTTTACTCACCTACTTCTAACCACTTACTTTTACTCACCCACTTCTACCCACTTACTTCTATACCCTACTCACTTCTATACTACCGTTGGATATCTACCTTAGCCTAGCCCGTCTACACTCACCTTGGACTTCTACATTAACCATGTGCTTCTACTCAAGACTTTGGACTCACTTTCACACTACACCACCTCCATGCACACACACTATCCCCCCACACCCAATTCCATCCATGCACTTGTCCATCCTTGCACAACATCAATCATATCTTATTTCATCT
This sequence comes from Lygodium microphyllum, assembly GCF_053477565.2. Taxonomy (NCBI): domain Eukaryota; kingdom Viridiplantae; phylum Streptophyta; class Polypodiopsida; order Schizaeales; family Lygodiaceae; genus Lygodium; species Lygodium microphyllum. The sequence goes on along the minus strand of NW_028229583.1, from coordinate 269,449 downwards.
AGACATCTTGTCGTTGCATTGTGTACAACTAGTCTTGGCACATTGATATCTTGTTCATTGTGATACATGTGGTATTGCTTGCACAAGTGCATCTTACTTTTGAAAATAAGGAAAGCCTGATTTTGCACAACTCATTCTTGTGAATTTTGGAATTAAAGTGTTGCAAAGTGCCTTGAGAACAATTATATTTTGAAATCTAGCATTTGAAATAGATACCATAATGTTGCAAGAACTCAACAAGGAGCTTGTTAAACTAAGGAAACACTTTGTCACATTGCAAGAACCTGGCACACATTGCACACCTAGACCACACCCACATTAGGCTAACTCCATATCTAGCCATAGGACCCACTAAAACTCAAAGGGGGGGGGATCATCCAAGCTACCACCATTATCTAAATTCCAATCATTGTATAGACCAATGAGTAAGAATCTATTATCAAGTTTCTATGAGCTGTTAGCCAACTTTGAATGATTTTGAGTCCCATCCAAAGAAAGCAAAAAGACTGAAGCAATTGAGAGGAGAAGCCAATCACTGGGTTAACAATTTCAATACTTTCATTTAGTGCACGATCATAAGAAAGGATTGATCAAAGAGAGATAAAATTGAAGGATAGGCACCCTAAGAAACAAGTTGAGAGATTAAAAGAATACTCACGCAAGGAACCACACAAGACCTTAACTTGTCAAGAAGAGTTGATAAGTTTGTCATTTGGCTTTTTAGAGCCTAATGTGCCTCATAATAGACTAAGCCATAGGTCTACAAGTCCTAAAATATTAGGAGTCAACAACAAAGAGAAACCTTCATGTCCATCTATCCATTGACAATATGATTGAGTTAGCAACTTAAGAGCCTAGGCCACAACTAGTAGATTGGATGGGGATAGACACATTCACCAAGGCTGACCTTGTCAGGATTGTGGGAGAGAAGGAAGGAGTCTCACTTGTAGCTTTCTTGCTTGCACAATGGGGGAATACACACAGAGGTGGAGGCTGAAAACAGTTTCCCTCTTCTTAGTTGTGTAAGCCAAAAGAACTCTCATACAAAGAAATAGAAGAACCCTATATATGGGTCTCAAACCAAACTCAACTAACTAAGGTGGCATACTAACTGAGCCACGAACTAGAGTAGATAAGGATAGCTGTCATGTAGCTATTATTCATGGGCGGCGTACCAACCACATCTGCAACTAACAAGTCGGTGACATAAATGCACAACGGTCACCCTGGCATAACACGAGTGGAGCTCGATATCTCAACACTCCCCCTCAAGCTCAATCCCAATTCCTGCACACCAAGCAGGTCTCTGAACTTGGGCAGCTTCTCTGCGCCCAATGCCTTCGTGAATATGTCAGCTATCTGATCCTCTGTGCTGACATAAACTAGATCAATAAGACCTAGTAAAACTCTCTCTCGCACATAGTGATAATGCACCTCAATGTGCTTTGTTCTAGCATGATAGACTGGGTTATTTTCCAAGTGTATACTACTCATGTTGTCACAATAAATGACAACTGGCCCATTTGTAGGCTGATGCATATCATAAAGTAGCTTATGCAACCAAGCTACCTCACATGCAGCCATTCTTGCGCCCCTGTACTCAGCCTCTGTGCCTCGACAAGGCAACTGTAGGCTGTTTCTTGCTGCTCCAAGTGATTGCAGCACTCCCAAAAGAGAACACATATCCACTGGTAGATCGTCTATCAGAAATACTACCAGCCCAATCAGCATCAGTGTATCCATGCAACTATATCTGAACCCCAATCTCATAAAGTAGTCCATACTGCAATGTGGACTTCACATATATGAGTATGCGTCTAGACGCATCCAAATGTGGTTTCCTTGGAGCCTGCATAAAGTGACTTACCAGTCCAACAGCATAGCTCAAATCTGGCCTGGTAATAGTCATATAAATCAAGCTTCCTACTATGCGTCTGTACATAGTAGGGTCTTCCAGAAGCTCACCTTCATCTGCGCTCAGCTTCACATTCTGCTCCAAAGGAACTGAAATAGGCTTATAGCCTGTCATCCCATATTTGGACAGTATGTCCAATCCATACTGCCTCTGCAAGAGCTGTATCCCACTTGGTGATCTAATCACCTCAATGCCCAAGAAATAACGCAGCTCTCCCAAATCCTTCATCTCAAACTTCTGCTTCAATAGCATTTTCACATGAAGGATATCTTCATCGCTGTCACTTGTGATAATCAAATCATCAACATAAATGACAAGTAGCATAATACATTTCTCTATTTTTCTCACATAAAGTGAGAAGTTTGCCTTGAAAATCTAAAAGCCAATAATGACAAGATATTGTCCTATCTTGTCAGGCCATGCTCTAGGTGCTTGCTTCAAGCCATACAATGCTTTCTTCAACCTGCAAACAAACTCAGGATGAACAGCATGCACATAACTTGGTGGCTGCTCCATATAGACCTCTTCTTACAAATCACCATGCAAGAAGGCATTCTTTACATCCATCTGATGTAAAGACGATTCCTTTGATGCAGCCATAGCAATGACTGCTCTTACGGTTGCCATCCTTGCAACCAGACTGAATGTTTCTTCATAATCAATGCCATATGTTTGTGGATACCCCTTGACTACTAATCTTGCCTTGTATCTGTTCACAGAACCATCTCCATTGTGCTTCACCTTATAAACCCACTTACAACCAATTGCATTCTTACCTTTAGGCAAAGGTACCAACTCCCATGTAGCATTTGCTTCCAAGGCATCCATTTCTTCATCCATGTCTTTCTCCCATTTTTCTTTTCCCATGGCTTGCTCAAAAGAAGTGGGTTTTGGTTCCTGTATCACTTTGACCATATATGCATAGTGGATGGCTTTAAATCCATCATATTTCAGCCTATCCACAGGATACCTAGCTCTGGTAGACCTACGCAAAGTAGGCTCACTTCCAGATGCTCTCAAAACATCCCTGGTCTTCCTTACTCCAGGTGTAACAATAGAGGGGATACCCAACTCATCATCAATGCTATGTTCTGAGCCACTGGATTCACCATCCACATAATAGTGACCTACAATCACATCAAACATGGGCTGATCTACCTTCTCTTTTCCTTTTCGTGATACCTGCATACCACTATCTGCATTGCTTTGAGAAGATTCTCCTAATCTCAATCTGCCTGTCCATGGCGAAGAATGTGAACCACTGCTAGAGGACGCTCCAGGTCCACTAATATCTTGTGATTGCTGCTGTGAATTCTGTGCAGCATTACCATTTTGTGCATCTACATTATCAATCACATTTACTGGTTTATACCAACTACTCATCTCATCAAAAACAACATCTCTACTCACTGTAAACTTACGAGTAGAAGGGTTATAGCATCTATATCCTTTCTACTGCAAAGAGTAACCAATAAAGATGCACTTCTCAGCTTTTGGATCCAACTTGGATCTCAACTCATCTGACACATGAACATAGGCAATGCAACCAAAAATTTTCAAATGAGAAATATCTAGTTTCCTACCAGTATACCTCTCCTCTGGAGTCATCCCATGTATTGCTGTAGTGGGAGTCCTATTCATTATGTAGACTGCTGTAGCAACTGCGTCAGCCCAATAAAAATCTGGCAGGTCTTTTTCATTGAGCATGGCACGAGATACCTCTCCAATATGCCTGTTTTTCCTTTCTGCAATTCCATTTTGTTGTGGGGTATGACTGCAGGAATATTGCTGCTTTATGCCATGCTCCTGTAGGAACCTTGCAAACTCATTTGAGAGGTACTCTCCCCCTCCATCTGACCTTAGGCATTTTATTTGCAGGCCTGTTTCTTTTTCAACCGTAGCTTTAAGAGTTTTAAAATGCCCAAAGACTTCACTTTTCTTTTTCATAAAATACACCCAAATTTTCTGCTATAGTCATCAATAAAAGTGACAAAATAATGATAGCCTCCAAGAGATGCAGCTTTAGTAGTCCACACATCAGAGTGGATTAATTCCAATGGCTTCTTACTCTCTTGAACATGTCTAGGAAATGGTTTCCTTGCCTGTTTTCCAAACTGACAGGCTTCACATACCTTATGCATTTCTGCAACCTTGAATTTAGGCAATCCTGCAACAATATTTTGGGCCTGCATTGATTTAAGTCACTATACATTAACATGACCAATGTGTTTATGCCAGATATCAATATCTGCAACTACACCGGTCCCATGTGCAAACATTGTTGCACTCAATTCAGACATGTCTACATCCAACGTAAACATTTTGCCCTTCTTCTTTCCTTTTGCTATCAAGCGACCTTTATTTTTCATATCCTCAACAAAGCATCCATGAGGATTAAATCTGACCTGCAAGCCCTGTTCAACCATTTGACCAACAGAAACTAGATTCTTGGTGATATTCGAGACATGAAATACATCGGACAGGTATTTCTTTTTCCCATCCTGCATAGACAAATGAATTTTTACAATCTGCACAATAGGATGTGCAGTATCATTACCAGTCTCCACAAATCCTGGTTTTTCCATTTTCCTTGCATCCTCCATCCATTCTGCATGACCTGTCATGTGGTTTGATGCACCTGAGTCAACATACCATACATCGTTGCCTTCTTCTGCACTTGTCACAGAATTATTCATGTGCTGCACCATAAACAAATGCTCATTTCTGTCATCACCCTGTCTACTAGAAGATGCATAATTCCCTTGTTGCAATTTTCCATTCATGATGTCATTCTGCTTTTTATAGCAGTCTTTAGCCATATGACCCATTTTACCACAGTAGTAGCATTCAACATTGCTGTTTGCATTTTGGCCTCTTTGCCATCCACCACGACCTTTTTGGCTCCCCGTGCCTCTAGAGTTACCACATCCTCCTCCATAGGAGTGGTTTTCTTGAGTTTGCTGCATATTCTGATTTCTACCACGGCCTCCAGATCGGCCTCCTCTACCTCTGCCTCTACCTCTTCCAGCATTTGAGTAGAAGACAGCTTCTTTTGAAGTTCCTCCTGAAGAAGATGCACCACCATTTCTCTGCTCCTCGGAAATTAGAAGAGCAATCAACTCCTCAAAATCAGGAAATCTTTCACGGACGGAAATGGATGTTCGGAACTGTGCATAATCCTTTCCTAGACCATTCAAGGTCACTAAGACTAAATCATCATCTTCCACTGGTGACCCAATGGAAGCAAGTGCATTTGCAATCTTCTTCACCTTCATGTGGTAGTCATTGATGCTCATACTTTCTCTTTGCACATTGTGCAACTCTTGCTTGAGATGCATTTTCCTGGCTTGCGTATTTGTGCTATACATTTTTGAGAAAGTATCCCATGCCTCCTTTGGCGTACTTGCATCTTGAATATGCACAATCATAGAGTCTAAAATGCTGATAGACAGCCAGTACATAACTTTCCTGGCTCTCTCATGCCATGCTTTAAATGCCTACATTTGCTATTGATTGGGAACATCATGAAGAACTGTTTTTTCTTCATTTCCTGCAACAAATTTCCAATATCCTTTTCCCATAAGGAAATTCGTCATTCTAAACTTCCATGCTTGAAAGTTGTTCTTGTCAAGCTTTTCAGTGACAATCTGTGAAAGAGAATGAGACGCCATTACAGAACACTGCAAAAAATTATGTCACTGCAAAGAACACAACTTCAGCCTCACAAGGGCTAATCTGCAAAACTGACGAAAGTGGTATTTGACCACACAGTCACTTCCTAGTGACAATTTTGCATCAACAGGCAACAGGGATGATTCTGTAATCCCAATGTCTCTGTGCATAGGTATACGATGTAATTTCTACAGTAACTTTTCACCGACCTGTAGAACAGTGGTCGCACAGCGTAAAATAGGGCCTTTTCCTGAGTGCGTGCAGAAAACTTCCGCCTCCAAAACAGGCCCCGAAATGGCCTCAAATCAAAAAAACAGGGTCACCATGAGCTAAAGCCCTCACCCGTAGCATATACTGCCCTCTTGCTTCACCGCGAAGGGCGTCTCAACCTGAGACAATGCACTCTTGCAATTTTGGGCTATGCTGCCTGCAGAGATCTGCTCCCAAAATAGAAAAAATGAAAGCAACACTGCTCCTCTTACCAGAACACCGCGAGCTTGGCTTGCTTTCTGGAGCTCCTTACCACGAACAAGGCTCTGATACCATGTCAGGATTGTGGGAGAGAAGGAAGGAGTCTCACTTGTGGCTTTTTTGCTTGCACAATGGGGGAATACACATAGAGGTGGAGGCTGAAAACAGTTTTCCTCTTCTTAGTTGTGTAAGCCAAAAGAACTCTCATACAAAGAAATAGAAGAACCCTATATATGGGTCTCAAACCAAACTCAACTAACTAAGGTGGCATACTAACTGAGCCACGAACTAGAGTAGATAAGGATAGCTGTCATGTAGCTATTATTCATGGGCGGTGTACCAACCACATCTGCAACTCGATATCTCAACAGACCTAAGATGCATTCAATGTGGCATCACTCATATGTATCATGATTGTCTGGCATGCAAGGAGTCTAGCAGCACCCTAACAAGGTATGCATATCCCCACATTTGAAAGGCCCAAGCCTCAAAAATTGAACCTAAAGATGAAGAGCTAATAACTCTCAGAATATCTTAGGGTCAAGCTAACTACCAAGTGAGAGCTCATCATTGATACTATCATCGACAAAGGTTTAGATAATAATATTTTGACATATGATGTATGGACTAAGATTGGGGACACAACCTGAACTCATCCCAACTAATGCAGCCATCAGACCATAATATGGAGGATCACCATATTGCCTCTTAGGACAATGTAAGATCCTTTTGACTATAGAGACTGAGAGACTACCCATCATTTTCTGTGTGCTTCAAAATTGAGAAAATATGGGCAAGAATTCATGATTAGAAGGCCTTTCAAATATATAATCCAATGTGAAGTGGACTACATAGCACACTACATATACTTTAGAGAGTTAGACCAAAACCATAGTAAGAATGGCTAGATATTTCTAAAGGAGCTACTGAAGGCACACAAGGACAAGAGAGAGCCATTGAGTAAGACTCCTCCTAAAACTAAGTGAAAGACCAAAGCTGCTAGGACCACTACATCAACTTCTCCAATTGTTGGGAAGAGAATTCCATCTAGAAGGCACATTAGACCTAGGTATACAATCCTTAGGGGTTGTACTGATAAGAAATCATCTATATAACATGTGCTCAAAGGGTATTAAGAAATACTCTTTCTTTACATGCTATAAGGCCAAAAAATGACCCCTTTTACTTTACTGAACTTACCGAGTTTTCTTCAAATTGTAATTGAAAATCCATTATTTAAATATATAATCTTATAAATTTTACTAAATAAAATACCATTTCTTTTGAACTCATGTGGTATCTTATGTGTTATATAAGGTGCACCCCATGATATACAATCGGATAAAGGATCCATATAGAGCTAGCACAATGTTGCGATAGGTTTTCAAAGCATTGCTATGTACTCAAGGGTTTTATACAAGAAATTGTTGGATTTGGTTGTCAAAACAACCCACAAAGCCATCTCGACTAACCATAACCCAAGTCCCATCAAAATCCAAGGGAAAGAGAAAGAGACCCAAATGTAACACTACGTAGGATGGACCATAGTAATCAAGTGATACTTCTCCTCCTCAGACTTGATCATTTTCTTCATGGCTTGTCTTGATGGATAACACCAACAAAATTGTGATTTCTTTGACCATGTAAATTGTGGGGTTAGCCCAAAAAGAAAAAGGTCAAAGTGAGTTTGAAAGGAAATGGTATTCAAGTCAAGGTTTAGCTACAAGGTATGGTAGTCAACTAATGACTATAGTTGAGCAAAGAAAGGTGCTCTAGGATTCATTGCACGATCCAACATATGTAGCCCCTACATCTCTAAGAGTACTTGCAGCTATCCACAATGTCAATATTTCTAAACTTGCTAAAATAGATCTCTTGTATGACAAATTCCTTTTACAAAAAGAGCTACACATTGCAAGTCGATTGGCACAAAGCAATATGATGATTGATGTTGTTAGGTTTATTTTCTACCTCACTCATGACCCAAAACTTCTTGATAGCCATGATTCATTACAATTCGATTCCAACTTTTATGAGTGGTTTATTCCAAGGTTGAGTGACATAGAATCTCATATTTCCTCTACTTCTGTCACTACTTATAATGAATCTTCATTATATGATGTGAAGCAAAATGATGTACATAAACCTTCTACTAACATTGACATATTGGCTAAAAGTAATGTGCTTGAGACTCCAAATCTTAGGCCCACAACTACTAACATTGACATATTGACTAAAAGTAATGTGCTTGAGACTTCAAATCTTAGGCCCACAACTACTAATGTTCCTACTAACCACCCTCATAAGTTTGTCCAAGTTGAGCTAGTTAAATCTTGAGATGCCTTAGAGGAGGTTGCTCAAACTCACCCCCACATCAGCCCTACTAAACCCAACCCTCCTTTTCACCTCTCGCCTCTACTAGTATATCAACCCTTAACTAGTATGACTACTCATTTGGCAAGGAAATTCAATTCCTTTGAAATAGAATGGCTACTCCAATTTAATGTCATACTCACCACTTATGCCAAGCTATTTGATTGATTTAGGCCTTGTTGTGATGATGAGGCGATAGAAGTTTCTTCCAAATAGCATCCTAGTTGGGAAGAGAGTGAGCATCTCTTTTGCAAAATCCTCTTATGCTAAGACCCTTCCTATGATGCGATTGCGCTCATAATAACTTATTTCCTCTCATGCTTCTATGACCAAAATCAATGACCAATCACTACTTGATGAGCTTTAGCAACATTGCACCTTGAGTTCATTCTTATAGAAGTGGTGTTCTCATCAACATGAGATTGCTTACGATGGTAGTCATCTTATGACAATGAGACTAATCAATATTGTATAGTGAATACACTTCAATTTGATCCAACTTACTATGAGATCACTTCCTTGGACTCTATCATTCTCTCTTGGAATCTAACATTGCCACAAAAGTTGAAATATCACCCATTTCTTGATAATATTTTGACTACAGAGGGCTTACACATTAGTCTCTTTGTAGGACCTTGCTTAGTGATCTGATTTATATACATTTGTGGACTAGCTATGAAACCAACTAATCTAAATGATTTTGTTGAGTTAGAGTACAATCCCAATTTCTATGACTAGTGGATTCCAAAAACTACAAAATACTAACCCTTGTATATATAACTAACTTTAGTTTCCTTGTACATAGTTATTTCTTTTGTTGTATTGACAAGAGCCAGAGCCCTTCGCATTTTGGAACAACACTACATCTTATGTGAGGGAGAGATCAAACATATGATATCACAACTTTTTCTTAAGGTACCATGATGAAATGCATAGAAGTTATTTGTGATTCTTTCTATATTTTGACTTTGTACCTATTGCATGGTATTCTACAAGCTTTGTTGAAAATCAAGCTCATTAGAGTGGTATTGACAATGACTCTACTTAATATAGCTATAGCTAGCTATTACCAATCATGTGTAGAAAAATAATGAGTTGGTTAGACTTAGCTTAGGCTAGAGATTTTATTAGTGACCTACTTACGTACACTATATATGTGACTCAAACTTAGAATCTTTTGTGTGTTATACAATCCTACAATAGTCCATTCTTTTGTAAAAGCCATATCTTGCTACAAAAATGGATTTTGGAGAAATGGCCCAATGTCCTTAACCATTTCAACATGGTCCAAACCTTTGCAAAAGAAAAAATTTCCAAATTTTGCACATATTTTGAGATATTCAACACAGATTTGTGTAGATTGGTTGTTTTTACTGCAATGGACAACACTCTCATTTTGGCTTGAGATGTTGGTAAAATGTTTAGCAAATGCTTAAGAATGCTTATGGATGGCAAACATTGATGTATTGGAGTTTCTAGGTGATACTTTGCTACTATACCTCATTGGCTAAGGGCTAAAGATAATGTTTTATACTTGACAATGCCAGCAGATTTATTCTTTACATGCTCAAAATTATTTTGCTCATGCCCAAGTATGAGTAGTTTACGCTCCCCCAATGGCAATTTGGGGCTTAGTCAGTTTTGTTTTGGCTCCCACCTAAGAGCACTTAGGTCTCATATAGAATGTAACGTGTCCACTTGTTATCTTCAGGACACGTCTTAGCAGTCCATCGGAAAGGATGTCTGGAAAGCTCCGCTCGGCACTCCCATGGAATGTTACGGGGTTTGCGATATAGGACTTTCCATGTCTGCCACGTAGCGGAAGTATTCCGGCCGTTCCCACTTAGGACTGACCTGAATTAGGGTTTTTTTCCTATTGGTCATTTCCTAACGGCAACTAACGTCGAACCCGAGTGAACTACTTTACGCACAAACTCCAGGTTCGAAGCGGATTCACACTGCACTTGATTCAAGGAGAATGGGAAACGAGAGGGATGCGAAACTCAACCTCTCTGCCATAAGGCATAGTCCCATTCCGTTCCCCTAAAACAGCGTAAATCGAGATCATCTATATCTTAGATTCTAGGTCAACGCTCTTGCTGTTTGTATTCTTTGAACGAACTTCTGGCTATCCATCATGATTGAGAAAAGTTCCCGGCCAACCCGGACCACCCATCCGTAGGACGGACCTATGGCCACATCCACCGCACTTTCCTCAGGTTGTTTTAGTTATTTAATTACCTAACACATTTAGTTAAACATGTATCAATCAGCTTCCTTAATTAGCCCGTTAGGCACTGGTTCCTTCACGTAATCATAGCACTTGACATAAAAAGCAATGTCAAATAAGTTCACTTTTAATAGGTTATCATATTTATATTTGAAATACATAAAGTCCAACTCGTAGGCTATCCATAATCCGCCCAAAGGCTATCCAGCAACCCACAGGGATCACTAATCCAAGATCGCGCCCGTAGACTAGTATGCGGGTCTCGAGATCCAATCCCGAGTCACATTAGCCTCTTGTGTAGGGCCCGGAAGGCGAGGGATTTACTGCTAGAGCCCCCCCTGGCACCCAAGCGTCCTCCTGCTCCAAGTAACGCTCAACAGAGAGACCTCTCGTGGCAGGTTCGGTCCACCTTCCCAACGCAGTTAACAACCCCCTTGGTTAGGGTCAGGGAGGCAATAGGGGGTAATTGAAGCTGCCTCTCCCTTCAGGCCTTCAACCTGAAGCATTAGATATCCATTTATCCTTTAATTCTTTGAGCAAACAAAGCAAAACAGTGCTCTTAAAGTTGTTACAAGCACAAACAATTCCATTGGTCGTTATTTTTTTCCAACTGTTAAGGAGTGAATCCTTCTTTCCAAATGCATCCAGCACTCGATCCGGGATCAATTTGGCAAGATCCCCTATATCCTGGTTAGGGCATACCCTATTAACCCGACTTGATCAATACTTTAAGTTCATATGTTATTTCAATTTATTGGTTAGTCTTTTGCTTCCAAGCAATTATCTTTACCCAAGAAAGATACTATATTAGGACGATTATTCATCATCTTGCAAGATAACTTGCGTAAGAATTTGCCAACTTCACTCCGAGGAATTGGCCATTCCCTTGTGATCAAATCACAAGATCATGCGACTCTACAACTTATTGCACAAGTGTCGCATCAATTATGGGACTATTTACCCATCGAATGGAGTCACGAAATAATATGTTCCTGATGGCATTAGGCCAACTTGTTAGTCCTAGGGTTTCAAGTTTCATCTTTTTAGCGAGAGATTCTTAGGAAAACCCTAGATCACTTCTCGCAAGTATGTCCTACTGTCCCTACATTCGGTGAATGTGGGCAAGTATTTAGGGTATAGGAGTTTCAATTTTTGGCAATATGTGCAACTAGGTAAATGTCTTCACCGGGCTAACCCTAGTAGTTCCTTGCGATACATCGCATTGAATTAACCCTTTTCTAAACGAGTACTCCACGGTTTTAGGTGTTTAGGTTTATGCCAATTTAACCTATCTATTGTTGAAGATAATTACGCTATCATTTCCATAACCACATGACTTATTGTCTATGCGTAAGTTGATTTTCAAATCCTAACTTTTCAGTTTAAGATCAAGCATAGGTAAGGTTATAGCCTAATTCCAATTAATCATTCTATAACATGCGAACAAGATTCATGCTAAAACATGCAGCCTTTTACTACTTTCATTTCTGAATGAATTTGTCGTATGTAGAACTTACACACTCTTTCGTTGATTTAAGTTTTTAGGCCACTTGCCTGGAGTAAAATCTTCTTCATGCAACCCTAGCAATTTCCTACGGTTTCTAGCAACTTTCTTTAGTAATTATTTCGAAAAAAGATGTTCAATAATGCAATATGCGGTTTATTTCTTCGATGTGTACTATCATAATTCTGGTTTGTAAAAATGGACATTAATCAAATTTCAATTTATTGCAATGCATAAAACTACTTGCTAGAAATGCATATCAATTTTTTGCTCACTTTATTTTGTTCATTTTATTGAAAATACTAATGGCTGAACTCTTCCGTCATGAGCTAATTCTTTCAAAATTAACCAAAGTATTTAAGACAGAGAATGCATCCTATCTCCAAAAATCATCCACGCATGATTGAATTATAACAACGTAAAATAAAAATTAGGAAGGAAAACCTGGACTTGTGGTGAGATGTCCACGTGGATGCTAGGAGATGATCCTCCTGCGGTTGCGCCTTGGGCTTTCTTAGGAGCCATCACGAATGTGGCCTTTCCGTCTTGGATGTAGATTTATGACATTGGCCGTCTCCTTTTGCATGCGTAGCTCCCCTTTGTGACAGCTTACACCGTCTTTCGAAAACGGTTTTTGTAGAAGGTTTCCTCCTATGAATTTGAGTGGGGAATGCCCACGAAAAGGGTTTTTAAACCCCGGCCTAAAGTGGGCAAAAGGCTTGATTTCAATGGGGTAACTGGGCTTTTAAACCCCACTTGCAAGGGCAATAAGAAGGCTCACAAAAAGGCCTTTAGATCCTGGGGAAAAAAATTCTTGGTGGAAAAGAAAGGGAAAAACAAGGGGGAAGAAAGGGTGTATGAAACCTTTGAATCTGGGGGGAAAAGGAAAAAATAGGTGTAAAGCCGCTTGGGAGGAGACTTTCTTTGTGTGGGGAAAACGGGTATGAAAGGGGCTTAGGAAGGAATTTTGTATGGGGGGGAAATAGGGGCTTAAGAAAAAAGAGGCACATGAAGGGGGGCTTAGGAGGCCCAACCTTGGAAGCTTCCAAGAGGCTTCTAAAGCTTCTGGAGCTTTCAGAAGCCACATGGAAGGAGGGGAACTGCAGGTCACATTGACGTGATGATGGGGTAGCTGCGGCAGACTGCAGTGGTAGTTAAAAGGCAGCTGCTGGTGCGTCTCGCTCCCAACGGCAGCAGCAGGGCCTTGGCTCCTCCCTCTCTCCTTCACGACCACCTTCTCTCCCTCCTTCACGGCTGCACACAGAGTCTCCACTCTCTCCCTCTATTCGGTAGTTTGACGGCGTCTTCTCTTGCTCCACGGCAGCCCGTCTCCTCCCTTGGTTAACTCCATACCATTTATATAGGTGAGGGGAGGGGGATCCTCCCTCCCCCACGCGTCAATATGCATGAGCCTCCCCCCTTCAAGCTCCAACAAGGAGCTTAATGGCACTTGCTAAACCCTTCTCCTCCAACACGACAGTTGGCTGGAGGAGAGAGGGATTATTTTTTAAAAAAATTGCTACTATCCTAACCTAAGAGGAGATTCGCATGCAGAATGTGTGGTTAGATTCGGGAATATTACATTCTCTCCTCCTTGGAGGAATCGAGATGTCCTCATCTCGAGACAAACTGGGGATATTGATGGTTGAGAGTGCTTTCATCTATCCAAGTGGCATCCTCTTTGGGATAATCTTTCCACTGGACGAGGCATTCTCTCAAGGTTCTAGATCTCAGTTGTCTCTCCCTAACATCTAAGATCCTGTCAGGCCTTAGTTCAAGGATTCCTTGACTAGGCATTACAATTTGTTGGTCATCAAGTACATGGTTAGGATTAGGTACATACTTCTTCAATAGGCTGATATGGAATACATTATGAACCTTTAGGTTCTCAGGGAGTTGCAATCTATAAGCATTAGGTCCTAGGCACTTGAGAATCTTATACGGTCCACAATACCTTGGACTTAGCTTCTTGCAATCTCCTAAGGATAGGGAACTCTTCTTTGGGCGTACGCGAATGAAGACCATGTCTCCTTCTTCTAAGACTCTATCTTGACGCTTCAAATCCGCATATGCCTTCTGTCTACCCTTGGCAGCTTGGATGTCCTGTCTTATTTACTTCATTTGGTCATCCATCTCTTCCAACATCTGCCTTGAAGCTTCAACCCTCAAGGTTGGATCTGAGAAGTTTAGGGGACTTCGATAGTCATGACCATACAGTGCTTGGAAAGGGGTCATCTGAATGCTTTGTTGGTAAGAAGCATTGTAGGCAAATTCAACCAAAGCCAAGTATTGGATCCACCTTTTTGGCTCACGACAGCAGTGTGCCCTAAGCATATCCTCGATGACTTGATTGACTCACTCTGTTTGGCCATCTGTTTGGGGATGGTAAGCTATGCTAAAGTAGAGTTGAGTCCCAATGGCTTCAAAGATAGCTCTCCAGAAGTGCGATGTGAAGAGAGAATCATGATCACTAATGATTCTTCTGGGTAGCCCATGTAGCTTGAATATTTCCTTGATAAACAATCTTGCAATGTCTCATGCTCTATAGTTTGTCTTTACTGGAATAAGGTGTGCAACCATAGTAAGCATGTCAACCACAACCATGATGGAGTTGTATCCTCCCTGGACTTGGGGTAGGCCAACAACAAAATCCATACTGATGAATTCCCATTTCATTTGGAGAATATCAAGCGGTTGCAACTTCCCTGGCATTTTGACATGTTTGGCTTTGATATGTTGACAAGACAAACACTCGGTGACATATTTGAGAACGTCACCTTTAACCCTCTCCCAATGGTAGCTCTTCCTAATTGCATTGAGAGTCTTGGCATAGCTAGGATGTCTTGAGAAAGGGAAATCATGAGCTTTCCACAATATCTTCTGCTTAAGTGACTGGCTTGCCGGTATACATAGCCTCATTCTATAGTAGACAAGTCCACTATTGACAGAGAGTTCATGATACTTAGCCTGCAGCTTTTGATCCTGATCCTTGATAGAGATCTCCCTTAGCATCTTTTGATAGGCTGGATCATGGCATGCTTCCTCTCCAGCTAACTCAAGTATTGGATTGTTTGGCATAGATACTTTTGTAGCTAGAGATCTAGATGTTGATGGATTTTGCAAGATTAATGAGTTAAGGAATGCCTTGCGAGTGCATCGGCAACTACATTCTCTTTTCCTGATCGGTACTTGATTTCAAAGTCATACTCCTCTAGCACTTCAATCCACCGACATTGCCTCATGTTGAGCTCGTTCTGGGTAAAGATCCACTTGAGACTTTTATGATCAATCACTAGAGTAAACTTGTTACCCAATAGGTAGTGTCTCCAAAGCTTTAGAGCATGGATGACAGATAACAATTCCAGATCATGGGTAGCATAATTCTTCTCATGACTCTTCAGTTTCCTTGAAGAGTAGGCTACATGATGACCTTCCTGCATGAGCACACATCCTAAGGCAAGTGCGCTAGCATGAGTTACTACCTCGAACTCCTTACTGAGGTTTGGAAGCTTTAGGATAGGTGTTGATACCAAACATTGCTTCAACCTATCAAAGTTGGTTTGTTCGGGAGTTGACCATGCAATGGATGTTTGCTTCTTCAGTAAGTCCGTCAGAGGTGCTGCAATCAAAGCATAGTTTTTTATGAAGACCCTATACCATCCTGTCAATCCAAGAAAGCTGTGTATTTCTTTGACAGTTGTTGGTATTGGCCATTCTAGCACATCTCTGACCTTGGCTGGGTCTACTGAGATTCCTTTCACTGATACGATGAATCCCAAATATTCAATCTGACGCTTGAAGAATGCGCATTTCTTCATCTTAGCATACAACTTATGTGCCCTCATTGTCTCAAGCTGGAGGACATGGCTTTTTTAGTGGACTGGCTTCTCAAGCTAGGGTGTCATAATGAAGTTCATAAATACAATTGCCTAGTTGGACAATCCAAAAACAACAGAGGTGGTAGCTTGCAAGCCAAAACCATAAGACTTTTAAAAAGCCTAAATGTAAAATGATGATAAAAAGTTCCAAGCTTTTTGAAAACTCATAACATGTATGTAGAGAGTAAAAAACCTATATAAGGAGAGAGGATTAAGGATTAATGGCCCTTCTCTTGCTTTGCGAAGTATGTGTGTGCAAAGTGAGAGAAGACTCACTTGCAAATTTAAGTAAGAGATGAGAAGTTTGGGAAGATGAGATTTTGTCAAATGATGAATTCGGCTATTGAAAATATCTATTTTTTTCAAAAGAGGTAGGTGATTTTTTTTATCAAGATTTTTGTGAAGATAATTTCTTACATTGAACTCGAGAACTTCAAAGTTGATTTTTATGGAAGAGTGTGTTTTTTAGTTTGTATGAGTTTTGCAAATGCAAGAGGCATTGGTGTTGTCATTTTGCTCGTGTTTGGTAAATTTGTTTTGTTGAGTTCAAGACTTTGACAAAGTTATTCAATTTTCTGACACTCCTTTTCTCTCGTGTCTTTAGGTTGTGATTGGAGATTTTCTTGAATCATTACTCGTGTGACATATTTTTTTGTGCCCTCATTGAGGAGTGTCAATATTAACTTTGTTTTTTAGTTTTTGCTAATTAATCATGACCATTTACAATGGCCAATTCTTTTCTCTAATTTCATGTTTTAAAATGAGAAAATCCTCAATGATTCCTCCAAAAACTAGAGCTTGGATGTACACGGACCATGAAATTACCATTGTTCAAAATTCAATTGTTGGATGAATATAGAAATTTATTTGAGGATTATGAAAAAAGTTTGAGACTAAGAAATCCCCCCACTCCTATAGAATATGAAGCTACCAAGCATTCATTGCTTGATCAATTTAAAGAGATTAAGGCTTTCCAAGATCTTTGGCAAAAGATAGAACTTTGCCAAAATTTAAAAAAAAACTAGACCGTAGAATTCTTTGCCTTAGAATTCACTTGGCTTTGGGATCATTGGAACACATCTCTAGGCATAGGAGAGAGAGTACTTGAAATGTTAAAAGTAAAACATTTTATGGAAAATTTGTAGGGAGAGATAAGAACTAAATTAGAAATAAAGGAGCCAAGCACTTTTGAGGAAGCAGTAATGATTGTGATTGAAAAAGAAATAATATTTGTAAAAACTAAAAAGCAGGGAAATTTTTAAAACGCCAAACATTGAGAGTAGTGACCAAACCTTATAAGGGGATGGGCAAAACTATCAAATATTAGTAAGATAGAATGTACAACTCTCTTAAGGAGGTAGATCAACTGCTTGGGCAAATGCAAAACATGAGGTTGGGAGCATTGAGAGGAAGGTCTTTAGGAAGAGGTAATGGAGTATCTATAGGATAGAACAATCAAGAAAATGCAGGAGGAGCAAGAGGAGGAAATGGAAGAGGTTATTTTAGGAGACCATTGGTTTGTCATTCTTCTAGAGAGATAGGACATATAAGCACAAATTGTCCATATACACCTAGAGTAGGAGGAGATATGTATCATTTACCCCAAAACCTTCCAAATAGACAGAATGATTATGGTATAGAAATTAAGGACCATACCTCATCCCAAGCACCAAGGTCAATAGAAGAAGAGAAATGAAAAATTATCACAAATTGTATTCTTCTTGAAAATAAGAGTAAGGAAAACAAAATAGTTGATGTAATGCATGCGACTAAAAGGAGAGATGTAGAGAGAGATGAATCTGAAACTAGTAAATCTAGTGAGGAAAGAAGGGCAAAGGTAAAGAAGGGAGAGAAGAAAGAGAAGGAGGGAGAAAAAAAATGAGAAAACCTAGGAAACATTATCATTTTCTACCATACCATTAAGGGAAGGGAAAAAGGATTATGACTTTAGAAGGGATACGATGGGTAGGAAACTATATATAACTTTTGCATAATTAATGGAGATGTACCCTAGGATGAGAGGACAATGGAAAAAGCTAGTAAATCCAAAAGAGAAGGAAAGCCTAGGAAGGGAAAGTAAGAGTTTTGAGTATACAAGAACTACTAGATATATGCCCTATTGTAGATACATGGTATAAAAATCAAAATATAGGGGAGGAATATATAGATAAAGGAGTGCAAGAAGTTAGTGTGATTACTCAAGCTTGTGTAAAACAATTTGGTCTTTGAAAAATTGCAGGATCTAGATTTTGAATTAGGCATGCAAATCATGCAAAAGTAAAATGCATAGATATAATTCAAGACTTGGAGATTAAAGTCTATGGTGTAGCCATGAAAATATTTTGCCATGTAATGCTAGTAGGTTTAGGGGCTTTTCCTCTTATTCTTGGTGGACCTTTTCTTAGGAAGGCTAGAGCTATACAAGATTAGGGTAGACGAATCATTACAATTTATTATCGTAGAGGGATGGCAATAAAGTTTGACATGGCATGAAGAAGAAAAATGGTGAATGAAGATGATAGTAAAGAAGAACAAGAGGAAGAGAGTGATAGTACTAAGGAAGATGAAAGTGACGATGAGAGTTCGGAAAGTGATTCGGATCTAGAAGTTTCATTAATAATAGTAGAGAAAGTGTTAGAGAGAAAGGAAAAGGAGAAAAAAACCTTAAACCCTACATAAAAAACAAAAAACTGAAAAATTTAGAGAAGAATCAAGGACACTCATATATTTTAAAAAAAACAAAAATAGTAGTTTCAAGAGTTTTTGACATGCTTGGTGAAGGGAAAGACAATTCCTTCAGCAAAAGAAAAGGGACCTTTATTTTTGCTCAAGGATGCAAGAATGTAAGAAGAAGAAGAGTTTACAAAAGAAGATGGGGAAGAGGAAGAAAGGCAATCTACTATCCAAGTATTAGATGTAAAAATTAAGGAAGTTGCGGATAGCATAATTATTGTGGAGAGCATGAAGAAGGGTAACTGAAGGAGTTAGAAGAATTGATGGGACGATCTCAAGTTTTAGCAAGAGATGTTGGAAAAAATATTGAGACTTGACTTGACTGAGGGAGAGAAAAAAAAATACCAAACCATTATCAGGAAGTATCCAGATCTATTTATAGCTTCTTACATAGAAATTAGAGTTATGCAAGGGGAAGGGCTAAAAATTAAACTTAAGATCAAAACCAATTTGTCAAAATCCCTTGACTTTAGAACAAATGATTGTTTTGAAAGAAGAAGTTGAAAAGTTGTTGTAAGGAAGGTCTATTTATCCTATTGAAAATTTTGAATGGATAAGCACAATAGTCATAGCTCCAAATAAAACAAGAGGTTGATGTATTTGTGTAAATTATAAACCTTTAAATACATCCACAAAGCAAGATCATTATCCACTTTCTTTCATTGATGAGATTCCGAATTTAGTTATAGATTATGAAAGGTATAGTGTTCAGGCTTACTGACGGATTCATTTGACATGCTTGGGTGTTTTCTCAATGTCTATATGACTTTCACATGTTGATTTATGCATGCTTGATACTGGTTATGCTCTTATAGTCGGAGGTTGACTTGGTGCATTCATTTTGCCTTCAGTTTGCTCTCATTGTACCTAGCTATAATCTATTACAGCAAGCAATTATGCATGGACTGTGATGTATTTTTCATGTTGAATCATCCTGATTTTATGTACTTTTGATGATACTTGGTGGACAACATCATTATTTATCGGTTCATGGTCATTTTGCCTTGGTTTTGGTGGTATTTTGAATGTTTATAGCAAAAAACAACGAGTAGTTTTGAACTATCTGCACTGTTTTGGACTGCAGTATGGCATCTTCCTCCATTGATAGTGTTATCTTCAACATCATAATCTTGGTGGAACGAATTATGCCTATTAGAAGAGCCAAGTTTGGTAGGTATTGGTGCAGAAAACGCAGATAAAGCCACTAAGGATGCATGGTGAGCAGCTTGAAACTATGACTGATGACGAATGGGAGGAGCTTGATGAGTTATGCAAGTCCACCCTCATCTTGTCTCTTAGTGAATAGGTGCATTACAATGTGGTTGAGGAAGCACAGAGTGCTTGGTAGCTTTGGGATAAGATCAAGAACCTCTATGACAAGAAAAGTCTAGCAAGTGAGATGTATTGGCTGAAGCAACTTATGGACCTGCACATAAAGGAGAATATGACGATGTTTGCTCATTTGAGCAAGTTCCATGCTATTCTCAAGAACTTGACTTCACAGGGCATTACCTTCAATGATGAGGTTACTCCATTGTTTTTGACTCTGAGTGAGTCATGGGATGTATTCCACACTGCCTTATGTGCTCATGCTACTATTCTGAACTTGCCTGATGTAGAGAGTGCTCTTCTGCAGGAAGAGATCAACCATAAGAACTTGGATGCCTCTCATGTGTCACATGCTTTGACTATTACAGGTAGAGATAGTAATGGCAATAATGACTGTGGGAATGGCCGTGGCAGAGACTCGCAAAAGTCTAGGTCTATGTTGCGTGGTATGTCGCACAGCAAGTCTCATGGAAGAAATGCTAATGTGATATGTCATCGTTGCAGCAAGAAGGGTCACATACGCCCACACTGTCATGAGTTGTGCAATGAGAAGCACAAAGAGAAGGGGAAAGACAAAGTATAGGAAAATTCCTTTGATTGCAGTAGCATTGTGCCTATGAAAACAAGTGTAAAAGTAGACGAGATAAATGTCATGCAGACTGAGGACTCTAATGGGGAGTATATACTTGTAGCTAGTTCTTGTGATGCTACATCATTGACCGAGGTTCACTTTATGTATGCGCAGTGATGGCTTTTGGATTATTGTGCTTCATTTCATGTTACACCATGCTGTGAGCAGTTCCATTCCTACTACACTATCTCTAGTTTAGTTCGCTTGGATTATGGCAAGTCACTTGCTATTGTTGGCATTGGGGATGTACGACTGCAGTTCTCTACTGGTAGTACTTTTCTATTACAGGTTGTATGTCATGTACCTATCCTTACATGGAGTCTTATGTCTGCAAGGTAGCTTGATGATGTTGGGTCTCATGTTTCATTTGGGGATTCTGCCTGGAAGATCACATGTGGCAGACATTGGTTGAGAGCTAGACTGGGTATAGGCCTTAGGACTGACCATGGGGGAGAATATGTGTCACGTGCCTTTGAGTAGTTATGTGACAAGAGGGGTATTAAGCATCACTTGACCGCTCCCTATAGTCCACCGCAAAATCGTTTGGCTAAGCGGATAAATAGAACCATCCAAGAGCGTGTACACAGTATGCTTAGCCATGCATGCCTACTACATAGCTTTTGGGCTGAGGCAATCAATACAGCTGTGCATGTCATAAATAGATCACCTTCCAGTGGGTTGGATTTCCAGGTTGTAGAGGAGGCATGGACTGTCCGTATTATGCGCATCTATGTGTCTTTGGATGTGAGGCATTCTACCATGTGCCCAAGGACAAGTAGACTAAGTTGGATCCTAAGAGTGTCAAATGTATTTTCCTTGGCTATGGAGATGCAGGTAAGATGGGTAGGCGAGATGGGTTACCACCTCTGGGATCTGTAGGCATGAAAATTCATCCACAGCCCCATGATGTAGTCTTCCATGAAGACAAGATGCATAGGAAGCCTAAGAAGGTGGTAGAGATACGTAGGGTTATATTCTAGGAGGAGCCACATGCTCCTGCATAGCCAGTTGGATAGCCTCCTGCAGCAGCAGTTGGTACACATGGCTAGGGTTTTGGACAAGATGCTAGATATACAACACAGCCTACAGTGAGATGGTCTACTAGAGCTAGATGTCCACCTGAAAGATTTGAGCCCTTGATGCATTATGTCTTGGTTACAGGGTTACAGATGTAGGAGAGCCTCTCACCTATAATGAGGGTATGTGCAAGGGTGACAGTCACTCTTGGAAGACGGCTATGCAGTTTGAGATGGACTCCCTGCATAAGAATATGACTTGGGATTTGGTTGCATTGCCTAACAGCAAGAATGCTTTGCCATGCAAATGGGTGTACAAGCTGAAAAGTACCCCTGGGCATCCCAAGCCAACTTATAAGGCAAGACTTTTTGCTAAGGGTTTTAAACAGAAGCATGGAGTTGACTTTGATGAAGTCTTTTTCCCTCTGGTCAAGATGAACACCCTACATTTGGTTTTGGCCTTAGTCGTGCAACTTGACTTAGACAAGTATCTAATGGATGTCAAGACTGCATTCTTGCATGGGGATTTGCATGATGAGATTTACATGGAGCAGCCTAAGGGCTTTGTAGAACCTAGCAGGGAGCACCTAGTGTGCAAGTTAAAGAAAAGTCTTTATGGATTGAAGCAGGCACCTAGGGAGTGGTATCATAAGTTTGATAACTTTATGCAATCACAGGGCTACAGCAAGAGTGCTATGGATCAGTGTCTTTACACAAAGACAGCCCGTGATGGCTCATTGCTTATTTTGGTACTTTATGTAGATGATATATTGATAACAGGGAAAGCTCATGATGAGCTAGATGCTCTTAAATGAAGAAGAACTTTGGGATTAAGGATTTGGGATATGCCTCTCACATTCTTGGTATGCGCATTAAGCGCAATAGGCACCAGGGACTATTCTACCTCTGACAACAGAAGTACATTCATAAAGTCCTTGAGTATTTTCACATACAGGACGTAAAGGCTATTGGCTATCCATTACCTTCTTATGTGAAGGTCTCACAGGCCAATTTGTCCACAGACAAATGAGCAGAGGGACGAGATGGCCAAGATCCCTTATGCATTAGCCATGGGCAGTTTGATATATGCCATGATAGCCACTTGTCTAGATATTGCCTTTGCAGTTGGTGTTGTGGCACGCTATATGGCTACACCTAGCAAGAAGCATTGGGATGCCATGAAGGGTATCATGAGATACTTGAAGGGTGCAACAGATATGTGTATTTGCTATGGCAGACAGGATACAGGAGTTGTGGGGTACACAGACTCTTAATATGCAGTACATGCAGATAGTAGGAAGTCCACTTCTGGCTTGTATTCACCTATGCTGGAGGTGCTGTCTCTTAGATGTCCAGGGTTCAAAAGTGTACAGCTCTCTCTATCACTGAGGCCGAGTATGTTGCAGCCATTGAGGCTTGCAAGGAGGCCATATGGTTGGGTTTTTTGGTTCATGACCTTGGGATTGATGCTACACCTACAATGCCTTCGGATTCTATGAGTGCTATTCAGCTAGCCAAGAATCTAGTCTTCCATGCGAAGATGAAACACATTGAGGTGAGGTATCACTTCATACATGGGGTCATGGAGGACAGGTGTGTTGACCTTGTCAAGGTCTCCACCACTGATGAAAATCCTACATATCTTCTCACAAAAGCCTCACTATTGAGCGCTTTGCCTTCCTCAGGAGATTGATGGGGGTTGGATGAGATTATGTTTTTATTCATCCTATTGTACATGTGTACATTGCACAATATTTTATTTTTCTTTTCACTCCTCACTGAGATAGATTCGCCTTTAAGTGGGAGGTTGTTGGGGTTAAAGGTGCCTCTGCCTAGCCACCCATGTATTACTACACTAATAGTACCCACCATTGCACATTGCAGGTGGCGGGCGCTCACTGTCACTTTATTCTTTATTCTTTCAATGACAATTTGAATAAAGGAAGGCCCGGTCACACATTGTGACTGTCGGAGTTCCCATTTTGTGTATCTCTCTTTTTGGCTCTTGCTCTCCCACCATATGTTTGGTAAATCTATTTTGTTGAGTTTAATACTTTGACAAATTTATTCAATTTTCAAGCACTCCTTTTCTCTCATGTCTTTGGGTTGTGACTAGAGATTTTCTTTGATCACCACTTGTGTGACATTGTCTTGCAAGTTTTCTTAAAAAGAACATATACATGTACTTTGCATATAGAGATAAGTATTCTTGATCCAAACATGTACATTAACAAATGTGAAGAACTCCTTTGAAGAATGTGATTTTATGGAGGCTATGTGCAACTTTAAAAGGATACATAACAATAGGTATCATTTTTGGAAACTTCAACTTGTAAATTTTATATATTTTCATCTTTCTAACAAGTTTTGAGTTCACATGAATAATATTTTATCAAAGCATGGAACATACTTTGTTGAAGGTTATGGGCCATTGTTAATATGAAATAGCCATGTCATGGAGAAATCACATCATCAAGCAAGAATATTTTATTTGAGAACTATAAAATTTAGTAGCACACTAACAAAACCAAAACCTATACAGAAATATTAAATATCTTCTACAAGGAATAAATTCAATGTATACATTAGTCAAACACTTCATAATAACAAGTTGAAGAAAACATAAAAGAATCCAGTGTTACTAATGAATTTTTTAAATTTATCACACTACTCTAGAGGAAAGTTAATCAAAATCCTTTTATTTTCTTACTTTCTCTTTCATCATCTTTCATTATCTCATTTACCAAGGGAAATTTTCATTCAATATACATGAGGTGTTTTTGTCCTTATAGCCTTATAAGAGGGAAGGGGGGGGGGGGGGGGGCCACGAGGAGGGGGGTTTCTTTACAAGGTTACCAACTGGGGTATGAATCATAGTATAGGAACTATTCATTTATTAAGATTTGGAAGCCTAGGCTATAGCTACAAGTGTAATATAGCCTTACAAGTTTAGGCTATGATTACAAATTCTAAGTGTAATATTGTTGAGGCTCTAATTACACACTTTAGGAACTTATTATTTATGCGTATATATGGTTTGATGTAAAAAAACCCTTTACCTTTAACGGAACGGTGGTTGTCTGTTTGTAATGCATCTTGATTCATGCCTTTTTAGTTCTCATATAATGATATGTTTATAATAGTGCCTATCGTAGGATATGGATGATGCAACTTGAAATCCTATGTCAATTGAAAATTCATTGATGTTTTCTACTTTAGGAAATATGTAGGCTGAAAATGTAGACATTCCTATGTATCGAAGGTGTGTATATGTTTTGTTGCATTTAATATATTTGATAAGTTAGGCCATTACACTTTGGCAATCCTGCTTGGTTCATGTTACAATCTACTCATGATTTAGGCATCAAGTGTGAAGGAGAGGAATTTGAATGAATAGCCTATGGAAGTGTAAGGCTATAGTGGCAATTATGATATCTAAGGCATTTTGGGTGGGTAGCATTCATATCAAGGAAACATCCTCATTAGAGGGATTGGATTCTTAGAAGAGTCTAAGCATGGAAATTGAGAGAATAATTAAGAAGGAAGGTTTAATGTCTCGTGTTTGAAGGAGAAATTGAAGTGTAGGTTGAAGAAATGGTACTAAAGGACGAACCACCACCAAAGGATATTCCATCCAAAAGTGCATTAGGAGAAGAGTTCAATCATAAACCACAAGTGGACATACAAAGCCCTCCTGATGATTTTAGGAAAAGATTATGGGATGTCCTTCTATTGGAAATTGCCCTCTTTGGGCCGCTTGCACAACAACAATTAGTATTCAATCCTTTAGGTATTGGAGCTAGACTAAGAAAAATCTCTCAACAACCACCTCAAAATCCCAAAGTTTGAGCATCCAAAATTTCAAGTGAAAAGAAGTAGGATCTTGTTTTCCAACTTGATTGCCATGTTGCTCAATTTGAGACCGGATGGACAGCTAGTGGATTTGACCAAATGTATGATTATTAGGTTAAGAAGAAACACTGATTGTTTTACTTTCTACGGTGGTTTAGCTAGCTTCTAGACTTATGATGCACTCAAGAATTCCTTTTTGGGAATAATTGATAGACCATCTTAGGAAATGCAATTTTCTTATTTTATTAAGGGTTGAAGGGGATGCAATGGCAGTGGAGGAGGAGAAGAGGAAGATGCGGAAGAGAAGAGCACACCATGTAGGTGCTGTCCAACTAAACTGACAACCTTATTGCACTATTATATTATATATGAATAAAGAATGGGCGGTCACAGTGTACATGGGCAGAGGGCTTTTACCCCAACAACTTCCCACTAAAAGGCCAATATGGCTAGGGAGTGAAAACAAAGAAAAGAAAAGAAAAAAGACAAGTTGAGGAATCATGACATCTCACCCAACGCCCAATCAAAAAGCGAGTTGTGCAAGAAGTGTTAGGAACCTCTGCAAAAGAAGAGTCAAGCATCCCCGAGTCCATGACATCCAGGAGATAAGTGATCCCGCAGCTCCATACAATGGAGCAATCCAAGAATGCTTCTCATGAAGCAAGAACAACTCATCAATGCACGGCTGTAAAGCATCAAAGTCGCGCGTACCATCACTGTAGCGCATACAAGACATCGGAGAGCAGTCAAACTCTCCAAATTCAATCACTAAAAGAGAGCCAACATCCCGGACACTCGTCCAACGGGGTCTCAAGACTAGACGTGGCCTTAGCGAAGCGGAAGACTGACATATGGTTGGTTGTCCAGCCTGCAAAACTACAAGAAAACAGCTCTCATGAGCCTACAAGGGGTCTAGCAACTGACCACCAACATCCTATGTCATTTGGGCCAATAAGTGCCTCATTTTCAGCATAAATAGCTTGCTGTAATGGCACTATAGCTGCTGTAAAATCAGTCATAAAGCATACTGAACGCTCATCAAGAGACCTGAGAGGTGTCTGCATCTCATAAAAGATAGCATGACGGCTGCTATGACCTGCTGAGCATCCAAATCCCATAATTTGTAGGTTTTAAAGTCACCATCTCCATAACCAAGGATGATACATCTACGTGGCATAGGCTCATGTGGCATACGTGCAGATGCCTAGTAGCCAAACATCCTCAAGTAATCGTAGGAGGGCTGCATGCCACTCCATGCCTCATGGGGTGTAATACCATCCAAGGTCAAGCACGGCGTACTGTTAACCAAATAGACTTCCGTCATAAGGGCCTCAGCCCAAAAGCCATAAGACAACCTAGCTGTGGTAAGCATAGAAGCAACCTTTGCGTGTAAGGTCAGGCACATGCCATGAGCAATCCCATAATACCGTGGACACAAGAAATCAATGCCATACTATTGACAAGAGGTCCGAAAGCTAGGAGAGAGAGCATGACTCTCATAATCCATCTACAAGCACCTAGGCGTGCTAGGCGTGCTACCAGCAAAATCCATAAACTTGTCAAGCATAACTGCATCATCCTCAATCTACACTAAGGAAAAAGCCCAAACACGGTGGATAGCATGATCAACAAAGGTCACAAAGTACGACACTCCACCAAGTGACTAGGAAGGCATAGGTCCTTATACTGCACAATGGACAAGATCTGGAGGACATGCCTCGTATGATTGCCATAAGCCAAGGGGGCTCTGCAAGGACCAAGAGTACAATCAGGGCAAGCATCAAGATCTATAAGTGACATAGGAGGCAACAATGAGTCTAAACGAGACAAGATCTCCATCTCTCTGTGGAGCATATGGCCTACGCGATAATGCCATAACAATGCATGTGGTATCTAGATAACTGCAACCATAGAATCACCCACATGAGAGACATGCAATGGGTAATGAGAACCGACTCTAGAACCTCTGGCCAAAACCAAGCAACCACAACAGATCTTCCATGACCTATCTTGAAGAGAAATAGTATATCCTACATTATACAACTGATTGGTCGAAATCAAGCTCTTACTGAGCATGGGAACATGTAAAACATCCCTAAGTATAAGAGAAGTCCCATTAGGCAAAGCTAGGTGTATATCCCCTGTACCAACAATAGCATAAGACTGCTCAAGGCCCAAATCAATACATCCGTCAACCTTTGTTTAAGAAGAGAACCATGCTCTATGAGGAGTAAGATGAAAAGATGCCATAGAGTCCGAAAGTCAATCAAACGCATAGGCTTGATCATTAAGAGCAAGTAAGATGTAGGGAAACAAGATGACAAGAGTACATGCTCAACTACATCATCATCGGTAACTGCATGTACCTCACCACTAATAAGAGTGGTAACACCTTCTGCATCTGTTGTATCTCTGACTCTTTGCTCATGTCGAGTCCATTTTGTCTCTACTGCTCTCTAACCTGTCTAAAGCATTTTCTTTGAACATGCCCAAGCTTCCCACAAAGGGAAGCAAACAACATCTGAAGTAGAAGAACCTGTAGAAGGCGACAAGGAATCCTAGTCATCATGAATAGGGCTATCCATAGCATCCACAGAGCTCAAGCAGTCGAGGGCTATCCCAACGGAGGGAACCTCCTCATAAACACAATCATCTACAAGTATATCAGTGGTAGAAGCATGCTGCAAAGGCTCATGAAACCTCAACAGACGGGAGGACATAAAGGCATCAATTAAGGATGCAAAAGCTCCCACATGAAGAAGAGTCATAGCCAACTGCATGACATAACCAACCATAGTACAGTAAAGCATAAGACATCCGTCATAAGAGCATATGGTATTCAGCCATGAAATCAGCCCATAACCATAATGGCAAACATGACTCTGCAATACATCAAACCACATAGTAGCATCCAAGTCAAGTAAAGACCAGTAAGTGGCATAAGATCCTGCAATGGTCAAGCTCCAGGAGAAGCCCAAGTATCTATACAACAACATCCAAATAAGTGGCTCTGTAAAGTACATGACAATAGACAAAGTGTATAGTCAAGTAAGCATCAAGAGCAACTGCTCTCTGACCTGTATGGGCAAGGCAAAAGCAACCCAAATAGCATAAAAGCTAGGCAACACAGAAGCAACAAACCCATAACTATTAAACCCAAGCACTGTCAAGAAGTCTAGTGATCAAGGAGTAACCCGCAAAAAACCAAGCATCAATGAGTAATGAAATCTCAATAACCAACTGCCAAGACAATGGAGCAAGCACTGCTCAAAACATGTATTTGCATCCAAGTAAATCCAAGATCCATAATCGGGGCATTAAGGGCCAAATAGCATCCAAGCTGCACAAGTGATAAGCTAATCAAATGAAAACTACTCCACAAAATTCTCAAATGCAAGTCGATTCAATCCCAAACGTCTGCCATACTATAGCCAAAGCCAAAAGCATCCACATCAAACATCAGTCCCATAATGGGTAGCACGAGGTATAAACCTTGTCAAGTGAAATGCTAGCTGCAAAGAAAATGACAGTGAACCAAGAATTGAGCTCTACTCTTTGCTCAAGAAGCATCCGGGAGCATAAACATCAAAGTGTGTCCCCATCCAAATCAAGGCCCAATAGCTCTCAAATAGCATATCCATGCATAAATCATGATGGCCAAGCATCAATACATCTAACAGGACGCCGGAATGTCAACAAAGACCATTATGCATAAGCCGTCCCTGATAAAACCTTGCTGCCTAAACAATGCACAACAGTAAATCCCTGCATAAATAGAGCTATGGAAGCTCAAATCAAGTCCCAAAGCATCTCAAAACATTGAACAAACGTCCCCGAAGCATTTGGGCATCAAATACAAAGCCTCAAGAGCATCACATAAGCTAAGAGCATGACATTTGCTTACTATAAATCAACTCAGATCTATTATAGAAAATTCTATGATCAGAATTTGGCAAATCTGACATCAGCATTGCATCGGGAGCATGCCAAAACCCCAAGTTAGACTCTTACCTTGCCTAAATCGTGTTCCGGATGCCCGAGATATGAGAAAAAATGGGAATTTTGAGCCAGATTTTGAAACAGGCGCAAAAAATGTGAGCTGCTATTGTGGGGTATGTTGGTTATGCTGAGGATAAGGGGGCAAATGGGGGCATACAAGGTGCCCAACGAAGCCAAGGAACACCTTGCAAAGAGCCTATGATGGGAGGAGAGAGGCGGGAGATGAAATCTTACCTCGAGGGGAAGAAGCCATGGATGGCATTGAAGCTCCAAGCTCTAGGTCTTCAATGCGGGCTGAAGTAATACCCGGCCAAGCTCCACAATCAAGCTATAATACCAGTTGAAGGGGATGTAATGGAAATGGAGAAGGAAAAGAGGAAGATGCGGGAGAGAAGAGCACACACCATGTAGGTGATGTCCAACTAAACTGACACGCTTATTGCACTATCATATTATATATGAATAAAGAATGGGCAGTCAGTGTGTACACGGGCAGGCCAAAAGGTCTTTTACCCCAACAAGGGTTTGAAAAGAAAGATTGGGGGTCTGTTGCTAATGTTTGATTCTAACCCATCCTAAAGATGCAATGACTACTCTAGGAGCTAATAGTCATCAAGTTGAAGAGCAGGAAATGAAGGGCAAGATGGCAAGTAATTTGAATGTGGGTAGTATGCATGTGCAATGTGATTGCTCTAGATGTATTAAAGTTGAATATTGTCTTAAAGAATCTTTAGAGTCAGCAATCACTAGAAGTTAGGCCCAAAAAAGAAAGTGGATTGGGACAAATAAGAAAAGGTCAGGAAAAGGGATATCAAGCAAGTCAATAGGCTACAAAAGGAGGCTCAAAATGCATTTCTTAAAGACTTTGGTGATTAGGAATGGCAAGGAATTTGAATCTTAATCAAGAAAATGATCAACCTTAACATACATGTTCACAAAAACTATAGGAAAAAGATTATGATAACTCATTCCAGGCAGTAGCAAGGTGTTATTTACAATTAACATTGGATCAATTCTTGAACTTGATTCTAGGGTTCAAAGAGAATATCCTCCTAATGATTAG
This sequence comes from Lygodium microphyllum, assembly GCF_053477565.2. NCBI lineage: Eukaryota > Viridiplantae > Streptophyta > Polypodiopsida > Schizaeales > Lygodiaceae > Lygodium > Lygodium microphyllum. The sequence continues at coordinate 238,783 of NW_028229583.1, read as the reverse complement.
GAAAAAGTACCAAGATGTTCTTGGGGGAAGAACCTCGCAGGGGCAACAAGTTCCTAAATGTAAGTCACTAACAGCTACTCTAAGAGGTTGTGGACTATCAGGTCCCTATCATTTAAGTGGAATATGCAGGCAATAAGTATGTTGGATGGAGGTTCATGAGTGGATATTCTCTCTCAAAATACATATTTGGCCAGTAAGCAAGGTCTGCCCCATTTCAAGTTAAAATGGTAGCCCAAAGGAGGTTACAAGCACTTGCTATATTGAAGAATCAACAAATCAAAGTTGTAGCTTGAACTTTAAATTTAGTTTTTTGGTAATGGGGATGTCAGAGCTAGGAGAGTCTTATCACAGGATTTGGGTATTGACTATGTACATATTTCCCAAGGTTTAACGGATATCAAACTATCCATATTAAATAAAGTCATCCTAAAGAATAAGTCTAAACCAGTGGTGGCACAAACAATCAATTTGGTGGATGAAGTTGAGGATGATAAGGAGTACTTTATTTAGGTAGGCCCTTTTGCATTACCAATTTTTGAAATAAACATGGATAGCATTATTCAGGGGTACCAGGTGTAGCCCAACATCATTGCAAATGAAGTTTCTAAACAACAAATTGTTCAATTCGTAGTTTATGACTGGTTGAGCCAACATCCTGAAGAGCTTTTGGCAAGGCAGGAGCAGCCTAAAGTCCAAGAAAGTTCCTGGACTAAAGTAAATAAAATATTTAAAGATTTTATAAAGATGCTGAGGAATTTTAGCTTATGGACAATTTAGGTGTTTAGTATGAAGAAGGACAGAGAGCTATCATTCATGCTAAGTAAAGTATGAATACGATGAGGAATTATACAATAGTCTTGGAGGATGAAGTGTAGGAAGTCAACCTGAATGATGAAGGAGAGTCCAAATCAATTAAAGTAGGCATTTATGTAGAACAAGACTTCAAGTAAGACTTGATAAAGTTGTACATGGAGTTTCAATATATATTTGCATGGGTTTCACCACACATGAAAGGTTTAATATAAAATTGGTTAAATTGGATGAGCTTGTAAATAATACGAGAGATCTACACGTAAAATTGGCTAAATTGGAAGATATCCTAGGAGAGCTGCTCCTTCACAAGCTCCAACTAGGAGTGAATTTGTTTGCAGATATTTGTGGTGTGACAATGTTGAGCATGGCCACAGGGACTGTGAAGCTTACAAAGATGCTATGAGAAAATATTTGATTTTTTGGAAGGATGGAAAAAATTGTGCTAGTGACAATAGATCTATCTATTGCTACAAGCTTTGGCAAGGGTGGCATAAAGAAGATTTTAGAGGATATGTTTGTATGGTCAGCCTATGTCGCCATAGATGTTGCAACTTATGGATTGCAAATTGAGAATAAGTCTAGAAGCAAGAAGTAGCTTTGGACCTATGCCTTGCGGACTACAGGTAAGGGCAAGGTGCCTCAAACTATTAGATTGCAGATTAGATGGAGCTCATCCTAAACTCAGGGTCTTTTGATTAGTTTCCCTTCAAAGCACCTTTTGGCACATGCCACTCCATCCCTCGGTGCAGTTGGCGACCACAGGTTTCGACGGACTGGCTCTTTTGGTAATAGCATGCGTGTGCCGAAGTGTCTCCTAGCCATTCATCAAGCACGGGATTCTACAAGGACACCCTTGCTAATACCATCATGGCCGTGTTTATAATGATTGGTATGGCAAGAATTTGAAGCCTTGCCTCTTTAGTTAGCATCAGGAGCAGTAGAGCAGCCTTTTGCAAGGATATGCTGGGTTCTCTTTTGCCTCGGTAGATGCATAAGGTAGAGCGTGTTCAGAAAGCCTATGAATCCTTCCCCGTGCATGCGACTCAAGATAAATGCTCGAGCGCAAGGCGTGGTCCCCTCTTTGGGGGATCACTAGAGGCCAAAACCATAAAATAAACAATCGGTAGGCCCGATTGTTTGAGAGTGAAGTGTGACCCACTAGCAACACTTGGGAGGGGAACAAGAGTAAGGGAAGGCGCTGATCATCGACTTAGACTAAGGAGAACGAAAAGCTTACATGGCTCATATTAATTAACCTTGGTATGTAATGAATGATACGAGAATGGTTTCAAGTGGCTGAGAGAAATTGCACCCTACAAAAGATAAGAAGGCCTCGGCGGGGCGGCAGAGCATTTCGTGCCGCGACGGAATGGAGGGCTGTGCGCCGCCACACGCCAACCATCCAGCGGGCATTTGGTCTAGTGGTATGATTCTCGCTTAGGGTGCGAGAGGTCCCGAGTTCAATTCTCGGAATGCCCCCGCCCCGCCACCTCACACCTCCTTCCAGCCCTGTCGCGCACCTCGCCGGTGCTCTTCTCTCGCTGGCGCGCCGACATCGCCTGCGTGTGATGCTTTTGCCTGGTTCAGAAAACTATAAATTATTATAATGTAGAAGCGGCCTACCTAATACATATACATGGTAATGAAACAAACAAATCTGCCACCTAGTTATCGGTGGCTTTAACCATGGTTTGTTGTGGAACGCATTGCATATGTGCTAGTTGGGCCGGGTAAAGTAACCCATGCGGTGGTCGATATGCCATGGACCACATTACGTATACATGCCATGGACCACATTACGTATACGCTCATCGCCACGTGTAAAATACTAGAGGTTGGATCGAATCAAACATTATGCAAGGGACATGAGAATACTCCTACCAAATTCGTAAACCAAGGGCCAACTCAAAGGCGCCACGACGAAAAGGCACGCCCAGCCCAGCTAGCATATGTGCTAGTTGGGCCGGGTAAAGTAACCCATGCGGTGGTCGATATGCCATGGACCACATTACGTATACGCTCATCGCCACGTGTAAAATACTAGAGGTTGGATCGAATCAAACATTATGCAAGGGACATGAGAATACTCCTACCAAATTCGTAAACCAAGGGCCAACTCAAAGGCGCCACGACGAAAAGGCACGCCCAGCCCAGCTAGCATATGTGCTAGTTGGGCCAGGTAAAGTAACCCATGCGGTGGTCGATATGCCATGGACCACATTACGTATACGCTCATCGCCACGTGTAAAATACTAGAGGTTGGATCGAATCAAACATTATGCAAGGGACATGAGAATACTCCTACCAAATTCGTAAACCAAGGGCCAACTCAAAGGCGCCACGACAAAAAGGCACGCCCAGCCCAGCTAGTAACTCGACACTTGGAAAAGCGCAACATGCGGCAGCAGAGTATGCCATTCCCATAGCAAAAAGTGAACCTTTATTTGTATGTAAGGCTTTTTGCGGCTTGATGCAAATTTAGATTTTGTTTATATAACATGGAGTTGGAAACACCAAAGTGCAGTCTTCTTCGTGCATAGTACCGTTTTCTTCGTACATACTCAGGTATGTGAAGTCCACATTGCAGTATGAACTACTTTATGAGACTGGGGTTCAGATACAGTTGCATGGATACACTGATGCTAATTGGACTGGTAGTATTTTTGATAGACGATCTACCAGTGAATATGTGTTCTCTTTTGGGAGTGCTGCAGTCACTTGGAGCAGCAAGAAACAGCCTACAGTTGCCTTGTCGATCACAGAGGTTGAGTACAGGGGCGCAGCAATGGCTGCATGTGAGGTAGCTTGGTTGCATAAGCTACTTTATGATATGCATAAGCTCTAAACTTCAATAGCCATCATAATTTTACATTTTCCAAGGAGGGAGTATAGGGATCTTCCATAGGGATTGATCCTTGGATTTGTCAACACAAGCTTTGGTTGTCTCGATGTAAGTCCACATGTCATGATATTTAAGTCTACTCCTTTGTTAATGGAGGTATCGATTGTGTGCTCTCATTGTGCAAGCAATTTGACCCTAAGATAGGCAAGAGGTATCACTTTGTCATTTTTTGAGACGGAAATCTGTAGCTTTGAGTTTGGAAGATATTGCATCTTGTAGATCCAGTTTGGTTGTAATGGGGCACCTAGCATTGAGGACAATCATGATACAGATCAGTAATATTGCACTAATTGCATCTCAAGTGCATTGCTTTTTGAGTAGACATTCTTCATTTTTGGGACGATCATTTGTCATGTTCCCTTATTGGTGCGGTAATTCCAATACTCAATAGTTTCTCAAGGGTACTTCACTTCTTTCTCCTTGCAACCTAGCAACATGATCGAGTTTGGGCATCCATGAGGATTGTGTTACCCTCTTCATCATGTGTCACAGAAGGGTTCATGTACTCCTCATCATTATACTATTATTTAACAAGGTGTGCAAGAGGGTCACTAGATAGGTAAGTTATTATTGGGCCAGGAGACGTAGGCATCCCTAACATGACTAATTTCTACACGAGTTCTACACTGGGAGTAGTTGGTCTCTATGATTCACTAGGGCTAATAACACCATGTGAGAGGTTCTTTTATGCATTCATTAGTCAAACAATAAGATTATATATGTAAGCTACCTCAATGAAGTGCATTATGAAGAGGCCTTTTAGCATAGAGAAATCTGACATCTTCATAGTATCCAATCTTGTGAACCAAGTTTTGCCCCTAGTTGCCTAAGCATAGCTCAAATGTTTATGATTTTTTGGATTCAATCTTGAGGTTGTTGAACTCAAAGGCATGCAAAAAAATTTATATGAGATTGTAGGGATCATGTCCCACTCGGCATTTCTCCATTTGTTTGGTGATTGCATCCTAAAAGTTCTTCCTAGTCTAATTAACATGTGCTAGCTATATGTGTTCCTACTTCGAGCATGTTGGATTTGTCAAGAATATGTCATTGTACTAGGTCTGACCTAAATTGATGGACAATCTCGAATTTAGGATTAGCCTCTTGATACCAATATCCAGTAGTGAGTCGATGTCATGTGTCTTGGTGGAAATACATTGAGGCAAATGCCATTAAAAATTTATGCATTTATTAAAAACATTTAAAGTTATGCTTCTGCATATGAGCTTGACTTCTTAGACATATTTTTGTGCATTGTTAATGCCACTTTTCAGATTGCATTGGTTTGATACTTAGAATGATAACAATGCAAAGCAATTGTACACATAGTTCTACAATTGGCTCCCTTATGCTCATCATTGCGCATTTTACGGCACAACATCCTAATGTGATCTTGTTATCCACAATAATGGCATATCAAAGAGGACTTATGACCATGGGACCTACTAAGTGAGTGCTCACAAGACCAAGACTCGCCCCTATTGGGTTGTGAGTCTCTACCACGATTATTGTTTCCATTTTCACCATTTCCATCTCTAATTGTAAGTGCATGAGAAGTGGGGGTTGTATGCTTTCAAATAAATACAAGTTACATGTCTAGCAGTCTAATATATTTCTTAGTCATTCACTTGTTGGCCTCTAAAAAGTCCTACCACTATATCTCATAGCTATCAAAGCAATCCTAACAAAATTAAGGATTGGCTACTACAACTTTCCTTCCATCTCACTCAAAATAGATAGTATATATGATTCCCAACTTATTTATAATGCATAAGCTTCCATGAAGAAAACATTATTGTGCTTAAAGAGATATCAAATGACGTTTGTGGGGTAGTCGTGGATGACATTGCTTGGCTGCTTGCACAACAAAGGATCCAATGGCTTAGCAGATGATGTGGCTAATGGCATCTTTGGCAAGGGCCAATGTGGTGTCCAAAGAGATTGATTGATAATACATTTGAATGGGAGGAGAGGGGTGTCGAGGATTGGGTATACACAAGCTATAGGTTGCATTTTGACCTATGGAGTAGTGCAGGTGAATTGGCAAGGCAGACATGGCTATTGATCATGTTTAGAGAGAGAGAGAGAGAGAGAGAGAGAGAGAGAGAGAGAGAGAGAGAGAATGGATGCGAGAGAGAGAATGAATTGTTAGAAGTGTAGCATGGGAACCCTGGGAGTAAGCAAGGGTGCATGAGGGAAGATGAGGTGTGAATGAGCTAAAGGGCAGGGGAAGCCCTAACCCTAGCCCATAGTGAGGCTATATAAATAGCCTGGAGGTCACTCTCAGAGGAGGTAGAGAGAGTGTATGAGTTGTACTTGTGAGAAACTTACTAAACAAAATTTTCTTCTTGTACTTGAGCTCTCTCCACCTGTTGTGCACACCTTCTCATGTTGACATTCTAATATTTCAACATGCTATCAAAGCCATCTCTAATCCAACAAGCTTTCTTCAACTCTATTTCACACTAAGTGCACATGAATATGTCATTTTCTCATCATATCTATTCACCTCCATAGGTGCTTGATATACACACCTCTATTGGAGGACCTGGGGAGACCAGAAGATGACATTTCAGCTCAGGACCTCTTCTGAAGGACGTATGGCCAAGAGACCTACTAAGTGAGTGCCCACACTGAGACTCGCACCCATTGGGTTGTGAGCATTTTCACCATTTCTCTCTCTAATTATAAGTGCATGAGAAGTGGGGGTTGTATGCTCTCAAACAAATACAAGTTACATGTCTAGCAATCTAATATATTTCTTAGTCATTCACTTGTTGGCAAGGCAAACATGGCTATTGGTCATGTTTATGAGCATGGGTGATGGAAAATGGGGTGTAGGTGGTTTGTTGATGATGGTGAGGTTGGACCCAAGTTGCAAGCTCGCATGGTTGCCATGGAGGACATACATTGATGTATTGGCTCTTGTATTGGAGACTCCAAACAAGTGTCATTATGGCCGACCTCAGCGGGTTCACTACTATATGTATATCCTATATATCACATGCGTTCAAGGCCTATTTATAAATATCCTTATATGTGATTTTTCCTTGGATAAAACATAACCCTTTTTAATTCAATTTGTAAATAGCCCCTTTGCATTATACCCTTTTGCATATAAAAGGTGCATAAAAATTGTATTTAAAAATATCTTATGTTGAACCCACGCAATGCATACATATGTCCATGAGTGAACACCCCCCCCCCCCCCCCCCCGCCCTCCGAGTGGTCAACCCCTAGGAGGATCGCCAAAGTGTTGGGCATTGTGGGTCAATAAGGAGAGATTTCATGTCGACCCTCAAAACTGCATACACACACACACACACACACACACACACATGCATATGTATATATATGTACATATGTATGTATGTATGTATGTATGTATATGTGTATATGTGTGTGTGTGTGTAAGAGAGAGAGAGAGAGAGAGAGAGAGAGAGAGAATGCGTGCTTGATATTCTTGATTCACACGAAATTAATGTACATTTCCATTGAGCCCTTGTGTGTCCATTTGGTCCCTAACCATCCACATAAAATTTTCCAATTTAGAATACTGTCCCAGCACTTGATTGCTATTCGTATCCTTAGACTAGCTAAGTTATCTTCCAACCCCCTAGCCCTTGGAATTTTGTATGCTTTCAAACACATACAAGTTAGATGTCTGGCTGTCTAATATACTATTTCTCAGTCCTCTAAAAAGTCCTACCACTACATCTCGCTGGGATCGAAGCAATCCTAACAAACCTAAGCATTGGCTACAACTTTCCTTCCATCTCTCACTCAAAACCATATATGTGATCCCCAACTTACTTACAATGCATATGCTTCCATGAAGAAAACGGTACTATGCACGAAGAAGACTGCACTTTGGTGTTTCCAACTCCATGTTATATAAACAAAATCTAAATTTGCATCAAGCCGCAAAAAGCCTTACATACAAATAAAGGTTCACTTTTTGCTATGGGAATGGCATACTCTGCTGCCGCATGTTGCGCTTTTCCAAGTGTCGAGTTACTAGCTGGGCTGGGCGTGCCTTTTCGTCGTGGCGCCTTTGAGTTGGCCCTTGGTTTACGAATTTGGTAGGAGTATTCTCATGTCCCTTGCATAATGTTTGATTCGATCCAACCTCTAGTATTTTACACGTGGCGATGAGCGTATACGTAATGTGGTCCATGGCATGTATACGTAATGTGGTCCATGGCATATCGACCACCGCATGGGTTACTTTACCCGGCCCAACTAGCACATATGCAATGCGTTCCACAACAAACCATGGTTAAAGCCACCGATAACTAGGTGGCAGATTTGTTTGTTTCATTACCATGTATATGTATTAGGTAGGCCGCTTCTACATTATAATAATTTATAGTTTTCTGAACCAGGCAAAAGCATCACACGCAGGCGATGTCGGCGCGCCAGCGAGAGAAGAGCACCGGCGAGGTGCGCGACAGGGCTGGAAGGAGGTGTGAGGTGGCGGGGCGGGGGCATTCCGAGAATTGAACTCGGGACCTCTCGCACCCTAAGCGAGAATCATACCACTAGACCAAATGCCCGCTGGATGGTTGGCGTGTGGCCATGCTCAACATTGTCACACCACAAATATCTGCAAACAAATTCACTCCTAGTTGGAGCTTGTGAAGGAGCAGCTCTCCTAGGATATCTTCCAATTTAGCCAATTTTACGTGTAGATCTCTCGTATTATTTACAAGCTCATCCAATTTAACCAATTTTATATTAAACCTTTCATGTGTGGTGAAACCCATGCAAATATATATTGAAACTCCATGTACAACTTTATCAAGTCTTACTTGAAGTCTTGTTCTACATAAATGCCTACTTTAATTGATTTGGACTCTCCTTCATCATTCAGGTTGACTTCCTACACTTCATCCTCCAAGACTATTGTATAATTCCTCATCATATTCATACTTTACTTAGCATGAATGATAGCTCTCTGTCCTTCTTCATACTAAACACCTAAATTGTCCATAAGCTAAAATTCCTCAGTATCTTTATAAAATCTTTAAATATTTTATTTACTTTAGTCCGGGAACTTTCTTGGACTTTAGGCTGCTCCTGCCTTGCCAAAAGCTCTTCAGGATGTTGGCTCAACCAGTCATAAACTACGATTTGAACAATTTGTTGTTTAGAAACTTCATTTGCAATGATGTTGGGCTACACCTGGTACCCCTGAATAATGCTACCCATGTTTATTTCAAAAATTGGTAATGCAAAAGGGCCTACCTAAATAAAGTACTCCTTATCATCCTCAACTTCATCCACCAAATTGATTGTTTGTGCCACCACTGGTTTAGACTTATTCTTTAGGATGACTTTATTTAATATGGATAGTTTGATATCCGTTAAACCTTGGGAAATATGTACATAGTCAATACCCAAATCCTGTGATAAGACTCTCCTAGCTCTGACATCCCCATTACCAAAAAACTAAATTTAAAGTTCAAGCTACAACTTTGATTTGTTGATTCTTCAATATAGCAATTGCTTGTAACCTCCTTTGGGCTACCATTTTAACTTGAAATGGGGCAGGTAATAGCTCACCTTGCTTACTGGCCAAATATGTATTTTGAGAGAGAATATCCACTCATGAACCTCCATCCAACATACTTATTGCCTGCATATTCCACTTAAATGATAGGGACCTGATAGTCCACAACCTCTTAGAGTAGCTGTTAGTGACTTACATTTAGGAACTTGTTGCCCCTGCGAGGTTCTTCCCCAAGAACATCTTGGTACTTTTTCCTAATCATTAGGAGGATATTATCTTTGAACCCTAGAATCAAGTTCAAGAATTGATCCAATGTTAATTGTAAATAACACCTTGCTACTGCCTGGAATGAGTTATCATAATCTTTTTCCTATAGTTTTTGTGAACATGTATGTTAAGGTTGATCATTTTCTTGATTAAGATTCAAATTCCTTGCCATTCCTAATCACCAAAGTCTTTAAGAAATGCATTTTGAGCCTCCTTTTGTAGCCTATTGACTTGCTTGATATCCCTTTTCCTGACCTTTTCTTATTTGTCCCAATCCACTTTCTTTTTTGGGCCTAACTTCTAGTGATTGCTGACTCTAAAGATTCTTTAAGACAATATTCAACTTTAATACATCTAGAGCAATCACATTGCACATGCATACTACCCACATTCAAATTACTTGCCATCTTGCCCTTCATTTCCTGCTCTTCAACTTGATGACTATTAGCTCCTAGAGTAGTCATTGCATCTTTAGGATGGGTTAGAATCAAACATTAGCAACAGAACCCCAATCTTTCTTTTCAAACCCTTGTTGGGGTAAAAGACCTTTTGGCCTGCCCGTGTACACACTGACTGCCCATTCTTTATTCATATATAATATGATAGTGCAATAAGCGTGTCAGTTTAGTTGGACATCACCTACATGGTGTGTGCTCTTCTCTCCCGTATCTTCCTCTTTTCCTTCTCCATTTCCATTACATCCCCTTCAACTGGTATTATAGCTTGATTGTGGAGCTTGGCCAGGTATTACTTCAGCCTGCATTGAAGACCTAGAGCTTGGAGCTTCAATGCCCTCCATGGCTTCTTCCCCTCGAGGTAAGATTTCATCTCCCGCCTCTCTCCTCCCATCATAGGCTCTTTGCAAGGTGTTCCTTGGCTTTGTTGGGCACCTTGTATGCCCCCATTTTCCCCCTTATCCTCAGCATAACCAACATACCCCACAATAGCAGCTCACATTTTTTGTGCCTGTTTCAAAATTTGGCTCAAAATTCCCATTTTTTCTCATATCTCGGGCATCCGAAATACGATTTAGGCAAGGTAAGAGTCTAACTTGGGGTTTTTGCATGCTCCTGATGCAATGTTGATGTCAGATTTGGCAAATTCTGATCATAAAATTTTCTATAATAGATTTGAGTTGATTTATAGCAAGAAAATGTCATGCTCTTAGTTTATGTGATGCTCTCGAGGCTTTGTATTTGATGCCCAAATGCTTCAGGGACGTTTGTTCAATGTTTTGAGATGCTTTGGGACTTGATTTGAGCTTCCATAGCTCTATTTATGCAGGGATTTACTGTTGTGCATTGTTTAGGCAGCAAGGTTTTATCAGGAATGGCTTATGCATAATGGTCTTTGTTGACATTCTGGTGTCCTGTTAGATGTATTGATGCTTGGCCATCATGATTTATGCATGGATATGCTATTTGAGAGCTATTGGGCCTTGATTTGGATGGGGACACTTCGTTGTTGGTTGGGATTTATGCTACCTTGGTTGACATGTTATTTTACCTCTAGTTTGGTTATGCCTATAGTCTACGGGTGCTCCTGGCTACTCGGGATGATATGCTAATGTATTTGGATGATACCACTTTGATGTTTATGCTCTCGGATGCTTCTTGAGCAAAGAGTAGAGCTCAATTCTTGGTTCACTGTCATTTTCTTTGCAGCTAGCATTTCACTTGACAAGGTTTATGCCCCGTGCTACCCATTATGGGACCGATGTTTGATGTGGATGCTTTTGGGTTCGGCTGCAGTATGGCAGATGTTTGGGATTAAATCGACTTGCATTTGAGAATTTTGTGGAGTAGTTTGCATTTGATTGGCTTATCACTTATGCAGCTTGGATGCTATTTGGCCCTAAATGCCCCAATTATGGATCTTGGATTTATTTGGATGTAGATACATATTTTGAGCAGTGCTTGCTCCATTGTCTTGGCAGCTGGTTAGTGAGATTTCATTGCTCATTAATGCTTGGGTTACCCCTTGATCACTAGACTTCTTGACAATGCTTGGGTTTAGCAGTTATGGCTTTGTTGCTTCTGTGTTGCCTAGCTTCTATGCTAGTTGGGTTGCTTTTGCCCTGCCCATACAGGTCAAAGAGCAGTTGCTCTTGATGCTTACCCAACTATGCACTTTGTCTATTGTCATGTACTTTATAGAGCCACTTATTTGGATGTTGTTGTATAGATACTTGGGCTTCTCCTGGAGCTTGACCATTGCAGGATCTTATGCCACTTGCCGGTCTCGCATTGACTTGGATGCTACTATGTGGTTTGATGTACTGCAGAGTCATGTTTGCCATTATGGTTATGGGCTAATTTCATGGTTGAATACCATATGCTCTTATGACAGATGTTGGTGCGCAGATCGGACGCAAGTAGCTCACGTAGTGAATTCCCAAAGGTCCCCAAGAACAAAGCACTCTACTTTTTAGCACAAAAACCAATGTAAAAACAAGCACGACATGAGACAAGAGACAAATTGGGTTGAATCTCCCCCATGCCTTGTGTGAGCGCTTCACAAAGCATGTATTTAATATATATTTCCAATCTTTTTGCTCAAAAATAGCCCAATTACAAAAATATGACAAGCTTTTAGCTTTTGAGTTTGCTTTCTACCAAAAATAGGAAAATAAAGCTAATGAACGGTGCCCAAAGAGTCTGGCACGCCCAATCTCAATGTCCAAATAAAAATAACATATCCAGGCGCATAAGCGCATACAAAATAATAATAAATAGTCGATGTCTCTATAGACATAATCAAAATATAGGCGTGGCGCCTATCAAAATATAATCGAAAGGTCGAAAACCCGCTAGACTCCAATGCTTTCCTCCGCCACTGCTGCTATCTCTACACATCAACTGAAGCATTCACAATCATTAGTAAAATAACACAATTAAACCGACAAAAGTGAATACCTAGCAGTCTTCAGCTACATAAATAAATCAACTGGTTAGAAATAAATCCTAACCTTAATTTATTACGAGTGCGCACTCTAAACTCATAAACGCTTATTAATTTAATATGCATTTTGCGGAATCACCCGCTATGGAATCACCCATGTACACACTAAATTAATGAAACGCCCGAAAAGGACAGGCGTCCCCATCAACTTCTCGCACAAAGAATCCTCTTTGTGTATGAGCCCCGGTCATCTAAGTTTACGGAATCCACCGTAAAACCTCACGGAATCCACCGTGGAATATGCCTCCTGGCATCATACCCCCGGGGTGGGATAGCAATTGACCTCAATTGCTATTAGCTCAATGTGGAGCTAACAGAGTGGGGAAAGCATTTAGGTCTCTAGCGTGCATCCATTGTGCTTCTTCTACAGGATGATTCTTAAATTTCACGAGATATCTAGAGTACCTTCGGCCAGTTCTAGTGGTCATGTAGTCAGTGTCTATAATGGTTTCTGGTTCAAGGATTTCAGTCTCTTCTTCTAATAAAGGTGGGTTTTCATAGACAGGGTGGATAGGTAATTGTCCTCTAAATGGTCTCAATAAACTAATATGAAAGGTATTATGAATTTTCCAATGAGATGGCAATTCTAACTTGAATGCATTGTCATTAATTTTATGAATGATTCTAAATGGTCCGTAGAATCTAGGGGCTAATTTGACAACTGGATGTCTATCTACACTTTGCAGTCTACGCTTTTCTATTCTAAGCCAAACATAATCATCAACTTTGAAATTCATGGCTTGTCTTTTCTTGTTGGCTTGTTTGGTATATGATTGTTGGGCTTTAGCAATCATATCCTTGACCTCATCAAAAATAGTGTTATGCATAACAGCAATATCATCGGCACTTTGTATTCTATTAGACAAAGATGCAACAGGTGTAGATAATCTATGTCCATAAATAACTTCAAAAGGTGCTTTCTTTGTAGATGTGTGAGGTGTATTATTATATGCAAATTGTAATAAATGTAAATGAGTATCCCATGTCTGAGGTTTAGAGATAGTGTATGCACGTAAAAGATCTAAAATAGTGCTATTTGTGGCTTCTGTTTGTCCATTTGTTTCTGGATGAAATGCAGATGAAAAATCAATCTTTGTGCCTAGATTTGCAAACAGTGTAATCCAGAAATTATTACAAAATCTAGAATCTCTATCTGAAATAATCACTTTCGGCAATCCATGGTTAGTAAAAACAGTTTTCAAAAATAACTGTGCTGCTTGTGATGCTGTTAAAGTTTTCTTACATGCAATGAAATATGCTTGCTTACTAAATCTATCTACAATTGTCCAAATCATGTCATGGTTAGATTTAGTATTTGGTAAGCCAGTAATAAAATCCATAGATATATGTTCCCAAGGTTTAGATGGAATAGATAAAGGCATTAATAACCCATACTGTTTACCATGATGTCTTTTTATTCTTTGACAAATCAAACATTCAGAAACAAAATTAGACACATCTGCATCCATATGCGGCCAATAAAAATCTTCAGTTAACATGCGTAATGTAGAAATGATACCTCTATGACCTTGATATGGGGGACAATGAATTTCATTCAAAACAAATGATCGGAATGGAATAGTAACACACAGTCTCTTTTCAAAGAACATGAATCCATCATTATATGACAATGAATCAATAGGAATGAAATTATTTTGAACTAATTTTTGCCAATCAGAATGAAAAGTAATATCCTGGTGATATGTATCTTTCATAGCAATCAAAGAATCAAAAGATATGATAGAAATGTTATGAATTGCAGGTCTTCTACTCAATGCATCAGCAACTACATTTTCTTTTCCAGGTTGGTATTGAATGATAGGATGGAAACTTTGAATGAATGAAGCCCATTTGATATGGCGGTCAGAAATTTGGGGTTGGCTAAGTAGATGTCTAATGCTTTGCTGGTCGGTCTTTATCATGAATTCTGAACCCATTAAATAATGCTTCCATTGTTTCAATGCTTGAACAACTGCTAAGAGTTCCTTGTCATAGGTGGAATATTTAAGCTCAGAGGGTTTCAGCTTAGAACTAGAATATGCTATTGGATGGTTATCTTGCATTAACACGGCTCCTATTCCTGATCCGCTAGCATCAGTCACAACTAAAAAGAATGGTCTATTAAAGTCAGGTAATTGTAGGACAGGGGCATTGGTCAATGCACGTTTAAGTAAATCAAAGGATTTCTACTGGTTTTCAGTCCATTGATAAACAATGCCTTTCTTAAGAAGTTTGGTCAGTGGTAAAGCAAGTAATGAGAAATTACGTACAAACTTCCTATAGAAACTAGCAAGACCAAGGAATGAACGTAATTCATGTACATTCTTAGGGATAGGCCAATGCAATATTGCGTCAATTTTCTTAGGATCAACTTTTATTCCTTCTTCTGATACAATATGACCTAGATATTCTATTTCTGTCTTAAAGAATTCACTCTTGTCAGGATTTGCAAACAATTGATTTTCTTTCAGTAATTGAAAAACTATTGATAAATGCTCGTAATGCTCTTTTTCACTTTGACTGAACACTAAAATATCATCAAAGAAAACAATCACACAATACTGATATTTTAGAAAAATACGGTTCATCATTCTACTGAAAGTAGCAGGTGCATTAGTTAATCCGAATGGCATAACTAAGAATTCGTAATGGCCAAACTGTGTCCTGAATGCAGTCTTAAATATGTGAGATCTATCTAACCTCACCTGATGATATCCAGATTTAAGGTCAATTTTACTAAATATAGAAGATCCTTGCAGTTTGTCCATAAGGTCATCAACTCTAGGTATAGGATACCTATTCTTTACAGTGATCTTGTTTAATGCTCGGTAGTCAATACACATCCGATAAGTATTATTCTTTTTCTTGACTAAGAGCACAGGTGCACCGAATGGGGAACTGCTAGGTCGAATTAAACCTCTATTTAGTAATTCTTCTACTTGACTCTGGATTTCTTTTTGCTCTATTTGATTGTGCCTATATGGGGCTTTGCAAGGTGGTTGTGTGCCACGTATTAGGTCAATCTTATGGTCTTCTGGTCGTGATGGAGGTAAACCTGGTGGTAGGTCTTCTGCAAAACAATCCTTAAAATATGCAAGAAATTCCTTATGCTTAGGGTGCATATGAGTTTCTTTTGCGTGCAATTCATTCACCCAAATAAGATATGATTTAGTATTCTTGCGTAGTGCACGTTTTGCTTGAGTATGCGAAAGCAGTGGAAACATATGAGATGCATGCATGCCAAATAATGTAATAGATTTTCCTTGAAAATTAATATTCATTGTGTGTGTGGAATAATCTATATTGGGATTATGTTGGTGTCTCCATGGCATTCCTAGAATAATGTCGCTAGACTGTAATGGGACAACTAAGAAATTTCTTCTTTCAATATATGGACCAATTTGAATTTCTAAATTTTGAACTTCTTGTGTGCCATTGTACCTAGTGCCTAAAAATGCAGCTTTTATGCGATAGTGCGTAGGTACTGTATGCAATTTCAATTCCTTTACCAATTTTGCTGAAATAAAGTCATGCGTACTACCGTCATCATGCAATATAATTCTTTCTTTTCCATGCACCATACATTTCATAGTCAACAATGAATGTAAAGTAGGCATACCTGGTAAAGTGTCAGAAGTAGTAGTAGGATCATCTTCTTCTTCAGTGAAATCCGGCATATCCTCATGCTCGTCTTCGTCCATAGCTCCAAGGTAGTTGATATGTGCTGATGGCTTCTTTGAATGACAATTTGCTGCGAGATGGCCTGGCTGGTGACACTTGTAGCATACGATAGACTTGGCTTTGGTCACATTATTTGCAATGGCTGGGAGTCTGGGTATGTTTGGATTTGCTTGTTGGATAGGCTTAGGGTTTGGATTGACAGTGGATGGTAATGCAGGTGGTTTAGGCCAATTCTTGCGGAAAGATGGTGATGAGAAACGACCTGGATTAAACCTTCTGAAATTTGAATTGAATTGTTTAGATCCATAATTACCGTTTGCTTGGAATGGCTGTGGTCGTCGATCTCTTCCACGTAACTTATCTTCAGTGTCGTGAGCTAAGGAGATGGCGTCTTCAAGGGTAGCAGGCTTGAACATATTCACCTCAGCGTAGTAATGTCCAAGAAGTCCAGACATGTACTTCCGCTTATGGGTCGTCTCTGGTACGTCTTCAAGCATGCGTAACTGTAGGAGTGCATTCCAAAAACGCTCTGTATACTGTGGAATAGGCTCACGATCGCGTTGTTGAAGTAAATCCCATTGCTTGATAGCCTTCTCATGAAATTGCGGTGGAAGGAAATTTTGCATGAACTTCTTCTTGAAATCTTCCCATGTAGCAGGACATTCTATACTCTTGCGGACTACAGTCCACCAAAGTGATGCTCTATCTATCAGATGATTAGTAACACACTTGATTTTATCTTTCTCAGGATAAGTTTCCTCATGGAAATAGTCATCAAACTGGCTAATGAATGATAAAACAGTCTTTCCTTCTCTTATGCCATTGAAAGTGCGAAACTTGAAACTTCGTTTACTTATCTTGGATTCCTTGCGAATGGTTTGTGCTTCAAGAGTGGCGTCGATGGTACGGCGTATCAAATCTTCAGCTTGAGGTTCTTCTTTATCAGTGGACGCTCCTTGTAGCTTTGTCAATTGCGCTTGCAAGGCTTGCCTAGCTCTTCGCTCTTCTTCCAATTGCAGCATGATAAGGTCCAGCTTTTGCTCCATGGTAGGCTCGGGTAGGTCGTCTTCAGTCATAGGATCATCCATATGTGGGGTAGTCATCCTGTAAAACTCAACAAACCTTTCTCACTCAAAATCAGTTAGCGGGATGAGCGTAGCTCAAATTTGGGGTTACAAGGCTATGTATTTTTGGGTATTTTCTTCTTCAATTTTTAGAAATTCTGAAATATTTCTGTCTCTGTTTGCTGAAAGTACTTCAACAAACTTGTAGATAGGTAAAACAGCTTGCTGCGAACAACTTTCCAGTTCTGAGTTTTTGCAAACGAACAAGTCTTCTAGGAGTTTCGAGCGTTAGTCAGTTCTGATTTAGTCTGACTTGCAGAGTTGCAGACTTAACAGACTTGCAGGGTTGTTGACTTGCTGAACTTAGCTGATTTGCAGGACTTGCAGTACTTGATTAGTGTCGACTTGCGAAACTTGTCTTCTGGAATGCGTGACCCGGAGTATGTCGACTTTGTTGCTCTGTGTGACTTGCAAAAAGCTTAGAAGCTTTAATTGGCTTAATGGATTAAGAAGCTTAAGCTTCTTAATCCGTCGTGGATTTTGAGGACAAGAATATGTCCTTGACGGATTTGCGCCAACCAGGACAGCCTCACGCCGCCGATTGACGAATTTGTTGATTGAGCTTTCTTAAGCTTATAACTAAGCTTATTAAGTGATAACTTTAAGCTTTGAAGCTTAATGAAGAAAAAGAATTACTCTTTTTTGTCTGTTAACCACGATTTGATGAAGAGAATTGTTGAGTGGTCCTCCGCCGACAGAGAGTGGTCCTTCGCGATCTGACAGTGGAAATAGGGGTTCTTGATCGCCAGAAGTCTGCCTGTATCGATGGTTCACGACGAGATTGACTGTAGAGGCCGTTTGTTCTTGGAGCTCCGCCTTCGCCCGAGATTGGTAGCGATTGGAAGCCCTTGATCTCTGCTCCGCTCTGATACCACTGGTGCGCAGATCGGACGCAGGTAGCTCACGTAGTGAATTCCCAAAGGTCCCCAAGAACAAAGCACTCTACTTTTTAGCACAAAAACCAATGTAAAAACAAGCACGACATGAGACAAGAGACAAATTGGGTTGAATCTCCCCCATGCCTTGTGTGAGCGCTTCACAAAGCATGTATTTAATATATATTTCCAATCTTTTTGCTCAAAAATAGCCCAATTACAAAAATATGACAAGCTTTTAGCTTTTGAGTTTGCTTTCTACCAAAAATAGGAAAATAAAGCTAATGGACGGTGCCCAAAGAGTCTGGCACGCCCAATCTCAATGTCCAAATAAAAATAACATATCCAGGCGCATAAGCGCATACAAAATAATAATAAATAGTCGATGTCTCTATAGACATAATCAAAATATAGGCGTGGCGCCTATCAAAATATAATCGAAAGGTCGAAAACCCGCTAGACTCCAATGCTTTCCTCCGCCACTGCTGCTATCTCTACACATCAACTGAAGCATTCACAATCATTAGTAAAATAATACAATTAAACCGACAAAAGTGAATACCTAGCAGTCTTCAGCTACATAAATAAATCAACTGGTTAGAAATAAATCCTAACCTTAATTTATTACGAGTGCGCACTCTAAACTCATAAACGCTTATTAATTTAATATGCATTTTGCGGAATCACCCGCTATGGAATCACCCATGTACACACTAAATTAATGAAACGCCCGAAAAGGACAGGCGTCCCCATCAACTTCTCGCACAAAGAATCCTCTTTGTGTATGAGCCCCGGTCATCTAAGTTTACGGAATCCACCGTAAAACCTCACGGAATCCACCGTGGAATATGCCTCCTGGCATCAGATGTCTTATGACTTACCGTGCTATGGTTGGTTATGTCATGCAGTTGGCTATGACTCTTCTTCATGTGGGAGCTTTTGCATCCTTGGTTGATGCCTTAATGTCCTCTTGTCTGTTGAGGTTTCATGAGCCTTTGCAGCATGCTTCTACCATTGATGTACTTGCAGATGATTGTTTTTATGAGCAGGTTCCCTCTATTGGGATAGCCCTCGACTGTTTGAGCTCCGTGGATGCTATGGATAGCCCTATTCATGATGACTTGGATTCCTTGTCGTCTTCTACAAGTTCTTCTACTTCAAATGTTGTTTGCTTCCATTGTGGGAAGCTTGGGCATATTCAAAGAAAATTCTTTAGACGGATTATGGAGCAGCAGAGACAGAGACAGACTCGATATGAGCAAAGAGCCAGAGATACAGCATATGCAGAAGGTGTTACCACTCTTACTAGTGGTGAGGTACATGCAGTTACCCATGATGATGCAGTTGACCATGTACTCATGTCATCTTGTTTCCCTACATCTTACTTGCTCAGTGATTAGGCCCATGCGTTTGATTGACTTTCTGACTCTATGGCATCTTGTTATCTTACCCCTCATAGAGCTTGGTTCTCTTCTTACATGGAGGTTGATGGATGCATTGATTTGGGCCTTGAGCAGTCTTTTGCTATTGTTGGTACAGGGGATATACACCTAGCTTTGCCTAATGGGACTTCTCTTATACTCAAGGATGTTTTACATGTTCCCATGCTCAGCAAGAGCTTGATTTCTACCAATCAGTTGTATAATGCAAGACATACTATTTCTCTTCAAGATAGGTCATGGAAGATCTGTTGTGGTTGCTTGGTTTTGGCCAGAGGTTCTAGAGTTAGTTCTCATTACCCAGTGCATGTCTCTCATGCGGGTGATTCTATGGTTGCAGTTATCCTGATACCACATGCATTGTTATGGCATTATTGCCTAGGCCATATGCTCCACAGAGAGATGGAGATCTTGTCTCGTTTAGACTCATTGTTGCCTCCTATGTCACTTACAGATCTTGATGCTTGCCCTGATTGTACTCTTGGTCCTTGCAGAGCCCCCTTGGCTTATGGCAATCGTACGAGGCATGTCCTCTAGATCTTGTCCATTGTGCAGTATAAGGACCTATGCCTTCCCAGTCACCTGGTGGAGCGTCCTACTTTGTGACCTTTGTTGATCATGCTACTCACCATGTTTGGGCTTTTTCCTTAGTGCAGATTGAGGATGGTGCAGTTATGCTTGACAGGTTTATGGATTCTGCTGGTAGCAGGCCTAGGTGCTTGCAGATGGATTATGAGAGCATGCTCTCTCTCCTAGCTTTCGGACCTCTTGTCAGCAGTATGGCATTGATTTCTTGTGTCAATGGTATTATAGGATTGCTCATGGCATGTGCCTGACCTTACAAGAAAAGGTTGCTTCTATGCTTACCACAGCTGGGTTGTCTTATGGATTTTGGACTGAGGCCCTTATGACGGTAGTCTATTTGGTTAGCAGTACGCCATGCTTGACCTTGGATGGTATTACACCCCATGAGGCATGGAGTGGCATGCAACCCTCCTATGATTACTTGAGGATGTTTAGTTGCCAAGCATCTGTACGTATGCCACATGAACCTATGTCACGTAGATGTATCCTCCTTGGTTATGGAGATGGTGACTTTAAGACCTACAAATTATGGGATTTGGATGCCCAGCAGGTCATAGGCAGCCGTCATGCTGTCTTTTATGAGACGCAAACACCTCTCAGGCCTCTTGATGAGCATTTAGTATGCTTTATGGCTGATTTTACAACAGCTATAGTGCCATTACAATAAGCTATTTATGCTGAAAATGAGGCACTTATTGGCCCAAATGACATAGCTATGCATAGCAGCCAGCCAGGGTTAGATGTTGGTGGTCAGTGTTGCTAGACCCCTTGCAGGCTCATGAGAGCTGTTTTATTGTAGTTTTGCAGGCTGGACAACTAACTATATGTCAGACTTCCGCTTCGCTAAGGCCACATGTAGTCTTGAGACCCCATTGGATGAGTGTCCGGGATGTTGGCTCTCTTTTAGTGATTGAATCTAGAGAGTTTGACTGCTCTCTACTGTCTTGTATGCGCTATGGTGATGCTATGCGCGACTCTGATGCTTTACAGCCGTGCACTGATGAGTTGTGCTTGCTTCATGAGAAGAATTCTTAGAATTCTCCATTGTATGGAGCTGCGGGATCGCTTATCTCCTGGATGTCATGGACTTAGGGATGCTTGACTCTTCTTCTGCAGAGGTTCCCGACACTTCTTGCACAACTTGCTTTTCGATTGGGCATTGGGTGAGATGTCATGATTCCTCACCTTGTCTTTTTCTTTTCTTTTATTTGTTTTCACTCCCTAGCCACATTGGCCTTTTAGTGGGAGGTTGTTGGGGTAAAAGTCATCTAGGCTTGCCCACATACACTGTGACCGTCCATTTTTTATTCATATATAATATGATAGTGCAATAAGGCTGTCAGTTTAGTTGGACAGCACCTACATGGTGTGTGCTCTTCTCTTCCGCATCTTCCTCTTCTCCTTCTCCACTGTCGTTGCATCCCCTTCAACCCTTAATAAAATAAGAAAATTTCATTTCCTAAGATGGTCTATCAATTATTCCCAAAAAGGCATTGAAAATTTTGATGCTCAAAGTTTGGGATTTTGAGGTGGTTTTTGAGAGATTTTTCTTAGTCTAGCTTCAATACCTAAAGGATTGAATACTAATTGTTGTTGTGCAAGTGGCCCAAAGAGGGAAACTTCCAATAGAAGGACATCCCATAATCTTTTCCTAAAATCATCACGAGGGGTTTGTATGTCCACTTGTGGTTTATGATTGAACTCTTCTCCTAATGCACTTCTAGATGGAATATCCTTTGGTGGTGGTTCATCCTTTAGTACCATTTCTTCAACCTACACTTCAATTTCTCCTTCAAACACGAGACATTGAACCTTCCTTCTTAATTATTCTCTCAATTTCCATGCTTAGACTCTCCTAAGAATCCAATCCCTCTAATGAGGACGTTTCCTTGATATGAATTCTACCCACCCAAAATGCCCTAGATATCATAATTGCCATTATAGCCTTGCACTTCCATAGGCTATTCATTCAAATTCCTCTCCTTCACGCTTGATGCCTAAATCATGAGTAGATTGTAACATGAACCAAGCAGGATTGCCAAAGTGTAATGGCCTAACTTATCAAATATCTTAAATGCAACAAAACATATCCACACCTTCGATAGATAGGAATGTCTACATTTTCAGCCTACATATTTCCTAAAGTAGAGAACATCAATGAATTTTCAATTGACATAGGATTTCAAGTTGCATCATCCATGTCCTACAATAGGCACTATCATAAACATATCATTATATGAGAACTAAAAAAGGCATGAATCATGATGCATTACAATCTGACAACCACCGTTCCGCTAAAGGTAAAGGGTTGTTTTACATCAAACCATATATACACATAAATACTAAGTTCCTAAAGTGTGTAATTAGAGCCTCGACAATATTACACTTAGAATTTGTAATCATAGCCTAAGTTTGTAAGGCTATATTACACTTGTAGCTATAGCCTAGGCCTCCAAGGCTTAATAAATGAATAGTTCCTATACTATGATTCATACCCCAATTTACTTTTCAAGTTTCCAGGATGTTCTAAGGCTGGTAACCTTGTAAAGAAACCCCCCTCCCCGTGCCCCCCTCTTAAAAGGCTATAAGGACAAAAACATCTCATGTATATTGAATGAAAATTTCCCTTGGTAAATGAGATAATGAAAGATGATTAAAGAGAAAGTAAGAAAATAAAATGATTTTGATTAACTTTCCTCTAGAGTAGTGTGATAAATTTAAAAAATTCATCAATAACACTGGATTCTTTTATGTTTTCTTCAGCTTGTTATTATGAAATGTTTGACTAATGTATACATTGAATTTATTCCTTGTAGAAGATATTTAATATCTCATGTATAGGTTTCGGTTTTGTTAATGTGCTACTAAATTTTATTGTTCTCAAATAAAATATTCTTACTTGATGATGTGATTTCTCCATGACATGGCTATTTCATATTAACAATGGCCCATAACCTTCAACAAAGTATGTTCCATGCTTTGATAAAATATTATTCATGTGAACTCAAAGCTTGTTAGAATGATGAAAATATATAGAATTTACAAGTTGAAGTTTCCAAAAATGATACCTATTGTTATGTATCCTTTTAAAGTTGCACATAGCCTCCATAAAATCACATTCTTCAAAGGAGTTTTTCACATTTGTTAATGTACATGTTTGGATCAAGAATCCTTATCTCTATATGCAAAGTGCATATATATGTTCTTTTTAAGAAAACTTGCAAGACAATGTCACACAAGTGGTGATCAAAGAAAATCTCTAGTCACAACCCAAAGACACGAGAGAAAAGGAGTGCTTGAAAATTGAATAAATTTGTCAAAGTATTAAACTCAACAAAATAGATTTACCAAACATATGGTGGGAGAGCAAGAGCGAAAAAGAGAGAGATGCAAAATGGGAACTTCGATAGTCACAATGTGTGACCGGGCCTTCCTTTATTCAAATTGTCATTGAAAGAATAAAGAATAAAGTGACGGTGATGAGCGCCTGCCACCTGCAGTGTGCAGTGGTGGGTACTATTAGTGTAGTAATACACAGCTGGCTAGGGGGAGGCGCCTTTACCCCCAACAACCTCCCACTTAAAGGTGAATCTATCCCAGTGTGAGGAGTGAAAAGAAAAAGAAAAGATTGTACAATGTACACATGTACAATAGGATGAGGAAAAATGTCATCTCATCCAACCCCCATCAATCTCTTGAGGAAGGTTAAGCGCTCAATAGTGAGGCTTTTTGTGAGAAGATCTGTAGGATTTTCATCGGTGGAGACCTTGACAAGGTCAACACACCTATATGACCCCACATATGAAGTGATACCTCACCTCAATGTGTTTCATCTCAAATCCTTAATCTCAAAGCTCTTCTTCAATTGAGATTTAAGAGCATCTAGCTCATCATGAGCTTTCCTTGCTATCAACATATCATCCACATAAAGTACCAAAATAAGCAATGAGCCATCATGGGCTGTCTTTGTGTAAAGACACTGATTCATAGCACTCTTGCTGTAGCCCTGTGATTGCATAAAGTTATCAAACTTATGATACCGCTCCCTAGGTACCTACTTCAAGCCATAAAGACTTCTCTCTAACTTGCACACTAGGTGCTCCTTGCTAGGTTGTGCAAAGCCCTTGGGTTTCTCCATGTAAATCTCATCATGAAAATCCCCATGCAAAAATGCAGTCTTGACATCCATCAGATACATGTCTAAGTCAAGCTGCACGACTAAGGCCAAAACCAAATGTAGGGTGGTCATCTTGACCACAGGGAAAAAGACTTCATCAAAGTCAACTCCATGCTCCTGTTTAAAACCCTTAGCAATAGGGAAAAAGACTTCATCAAAGTCAGCTCCATGCTCCTATTTAAAACCCTTAGCAACAAGTCTTGCCTTATAAGTTGGCTTGGGATACCTAGGGGTACTTTTTAGCTTATACACCCATTTGCATGGCAAAGCCTTCTTGCTGTTAGGCAATGTAACCAAATCCCAAGTCATATTCTTATGCAGGGAGTCCATCTTAGACTGCATAGTCGTCTTCCAAGAGTGACTGTCACCCTTGCACATACCCTCATTATAGGTGAGAGGCTCTCCTACATCTGCATCGAGGGCTCAAATCTTTCAAGTGGTCGTCCAGCTCTAGTATACCATCTCATTGTAGGATCTTTTTTGTATGTTTAGCATCCTGTCCAACACCCTAGCCATGTGTACCAACTGTTGCTGCAAGAGGTATCCAATTGGCTATGTAGGAGCACGTGACTCCTGCTAGAATATAACCCTACGTATCTCTACCACCTTCTCAGGCTGCATATGCATCTTGTCTTCATGGAAGACTATATCATGGGGCTACGAATGACTTTTCATACATGCATATCCCAGAGGCGGTAACCCATATCGCCTGCATCTCCATAGCCAAGGAAAATGCATTTGACCCTCTTAGGATCCAACTTAGTCTACTTGTCCTTGGGCACATGGTAGAATGCCTCACATCCAAAGATACATAGATGCACATAAGACTGACAGTCCATGCCTCCTCTGCAACCTGGAAATCCAACCCACTGGAAGGTTATCTATTTATGATATGCACAGTTGTACTAATTGCCTCAGCCCAAAATCTATGTAGTAGGTATGCATGGCTAAGCATACTGTGTACATGCTCCTGGATGGTTCTATTCATCCACTCAACCAAACCATTTTGCGGTGGGATATAGGGAGTGGTCAATTGATGCTTAATACCCCTCGTCACATAACTAATCAAAGGCACATGACACATATTCTCCCCCATGGTCAGTCCTAAGGCATTTCAGTCTATGCCTAGTCTAGTTCTCAACCAATGTAAGCCATCTCTGAAACACAGCTAAGACATTTGACTTAAGCTTAATGGTGTAACCCCAAACTTTACACGAAAAATTGTCAATGAACGTCACAAAATACTTTGCACCACCCATATACTGATAGGGCATGGGCCCACAGACATTCAAATGTACCAATGATAGGGGCTCACTCACGTGTGTCCTACTAGACTTCTTATGTGTATTCCTAGTATGTGTGCCATAAAGACAATGCTCACATGAATCAAAACATGAATAGTCAAGGGGTGGTAAGTACTGTAAACTAGAAAGCATTTTCATTCCCTTCAAGGACACATGGCCCAAACAGGCATGCCAAAGAGATACATGGTGGTCAAAGAGGACCCAACAACTATAAGAGGATAGAGGCTGCCAGTCTTGACACCTCTAACAAGCACGTCTGCCATGTGTGATCTTCCAGGCAAAATCCCCAAATGAAACATGAAACCCAGCATCATCAAGCTACCCTGCAAACATAAGACTCCGTGTAAGGATAGGTATATGACGTACATCCTGTAACAAAAAAGTAGTGCCAGTAGAGAACTGCAGTCGTACATCCCAATGCCAACAATAGCAAGTGACTTGTCATCATCCAAGTGAACCAAACTAGAGACAGTGAGGTAGGAATGGAACCACTCACAGCATGGTGTAACATGAAATGAAGCACAACAATCCAAAAGCCATCACTGTGCATACATAAAGTGAACCTCGGTCAACGACGTAGCATCACAAGAACTAGCTACAAGTATATACTCCCCATCGAAGTCCTCAATTTGTATGACATTTATCTTATCTATTTTCACACTTGTTTTCATACGCACCATGCTACTGTGATTAAAGGAATTTTCCTATACTTTGTCTTTCCCCTTCTCATTGTGCAACTGTGACCCTTCTTGCCCCAATGATGACATATCACATTAGCATTTCTTCCATGAGACTTGCGTGACTTACCACGCAACGCAGACCTATACTTTTGCGAGTCTCTGCCACGGCCATTCCCACGGTCATTATTTCCATTACTATATCTGCCTCTAATAGTCAAAGCATGTGATACACACGAGAGGCATCCAAGTTCTTACGGTTGATCTCTTCATGCAGAAGAGCACTCTCTACATCAGGCAAGTTTAGAATAGTAGCATGAGCACATAAGGAAGTGTAGAATACATCCCATTACTCACTCAGAGTCCCAAGAAAAAACAATGGAGTAACCTCATCATTGAAGGTAATGCCTTGCGAAGTCAAGTTCTTGAGAATAGCATGGAAGTGGCTCAAATGAGCAAACATTGTCATATTCTTCTTTATGCGCAGGTCCATAAGTTGCTTTAGCCAATACATCTCACTTGCTAGAATTTTCTTGTCATAGAGGTTCTTGATCTTATCCCAAAGCTTCCAAGGACTCTGTGCTTCCTCAACCACATTGTAATGCACCTGTTCACTAAGAGACAAGATGAGGGTGGACTTGCATAACTCATCAAGCTCATCCCATTCGTCATCAATCATAGTTTCAGGCTGCTCACCATGAATCCTTATGATGCCATGAGGCATATTTCACGGTGGATTCCGTGCCACGGTGGATTCCATGAGGTTTTACGATGGATTCCATAAACTTTGATGACCGGGGCTCATACACAAAGTGGATTCTTTGTGCGAGAAGTTGATGGGGACGCCTGTCCTTTTTGGGAGTTTCATTAATTTAGTGTGTACATGGGTGATTCCATAGCGGGTGATTCCGTAAAATGCATATTAAATTAATAAACGTTTATGAGTTTAGAGTGCGCACTCGTAATAAATTAAGGTTAGGATTTATTTCTAACCTGTTGATTTATTTATGTAGCTGAAGATTGCTAGGTATTCACTTTTGTCGATTTAATTGTATTATTTTACTAACGATTGTGAATGCTTCAGTTGATGTGTAGAGATAGCAGTAGAGGCGGAGGAAAGCATTGGAGGATAGCGAGTATTCGATTTATCATTTATATTTTGATAGGCGCCACGCCTATATTTTGTCGCGCCTATTTATTGAGGCGTTGGATATTTGTTTATTATTTTGTATGTGAATGGGCGCACGATTATGTTATTTATACTTGGACATTGTATTGGGCATGCCAGACTCTTTGGGCACCGCCCATTAGCTTTATTCGTATTTTGTGTTAAAGCAAACTCAAAAGCTAAAAGCTTGCTATTTTGTAATTTGGGCTATTATTTGAGCTTGAAGAGGATTAATACATAAAATACATGCTTTGTGGAGCGTTCACACAAGGCATGGGGGGAGATTGCACCCAATTGGTCTCTTGTTCATGTCGTTCATGCTTTTTACATTGAATTTTGTGCAAAAAGTAGAGTTCTATTATTCTTGGGGACCTTCGGGCATTCACTACGCGAGCGTGCAGCGTCCGAATTGCGCACCAGTGGTATTAGAGCGAAGCTGAGATCAAGAGCTTCCAATCGCTACCCATCTTGTGCGAAGGCGGAGCTCCTGGAACGATCGGGCTCTACGGTCAATCTCGTCGCGACCGGTCGATACAGGCAGATTCCCGGCGATCAAGAACGTCTATTTCCATCATCAAACTGCGAAGGACCGGCCTGTAGAGGCGGAGGACCACTCCTATCTCTTCTTCATCAAGTCGTCTTCATACACAGAGATAAGCCTCCATAGCCCAAAAACTTAAAAGCCTTTATGATTATCAAGTTTAGTACTAAAGTTTTATAAGATTTAAGAAGCTAAAAGCTTCAAAAACGTCAGCGCGAGGTATCTCAATATCTCCAAAATTTGCGTCGTCTGAGAAAAAATGACCCCCCTGCCATGATTTCACATTTTTGTTCAGTAAGCTTAAGCTTACTTACCAAAGCTCTAAGTCACTTAAGCCTTACAACTCAGCAAGTCTTACAAGTTTGCCAAACTCTCCAAGTTCTGCAAGTTTATCAAGTCGAAGTTCTGCAAGTTACATAAAGCAACCAAGTTCTGCAAGTCTACAAACTCTGCAAGTCACATAAGTCTGCAACTCTGCAAGTCAGATAAGTCACCTGAAGTCAAAACTGACTTCTGTTCAAAACTCATAGAAGGGTTGTTCCTGCGCAGAAGCTCCGAACTACAAAGTTGTTCATTGGAAGGTACTCTACGTATACGCAGGTTTAGAGAAGCATTTTTAGCATACGAAGAAGAATAAAACGTAGATTTTTCAAAGATTGTGAAAGCCACACCCAAAAATATATAAGCCTTGTATTCCCGAACTTGAGCTACGCTCATCCCGCTAACTTAATTTTGAGAGTGAGAGGTCTTTTGAGTTTTGCAGGATGACGGAACCACATATGGATGATTTGATGGTTGAAGGCGACTTACCTGAACCTACGATGGAGCAAAAGCTGGACTTAATTATGATGCAATTAGATGAAGAACGACGAGCTAGGCAAACATTGCAAGTTCAATTGGCAAATTTACAAAGATCGACTACCGACAAAGAGGAACCTCAATCTGAAGATCTTATCCGACATACCATCGACGCGACTCTCGAAGCTCAAACCATCCGCAAGGAATAAAAGATAAGTAAAAGAAATTTCAAATTCCGTACTTTCAATGGCACTCGAGAGGGAAAAACTGTTCTTGCATTCATTAGTCAGTTTGACGACTACTTTCATGAGAAAACCTATGCAGAAAAAGATAAAATCAAGTGTGTCACTAATCATTTAGTGGATAGAGCATCTCTTTGGTGGACAGTGATTCGTAAAAGTATAGATTGTCCCACTACCTGAGAGAATTTCAAGAAGAAGTTTATGCAAAATTTCCTTCCTCCACAATTTCATGAGAAAGCTATAAAGCAATGGGATCTTCTTCAGCAACGGGATCATGAGCCTATTCCTCAGTACACAGAGCATTTTTGGAATGCACTACTCCAGTTACGCATGCTTGAAGACGTACCTGAAGTGACACACAAGTGCAAGTATATGTCTGGACTCCTTGGGCATTACTACGCTGAAGTTAATATGTTCAAGCCTGCTACTCTTGAAGACGCAATTTCATTAGCTCACGACACTGAAGACAAGCTGCGAGGTAGAGACAGACGTCCACAACAATTCCAAGCCAATGGTAACTATGGATCTAAGCAATTCAACTCAAATTTTAGAAGATTTAATCAAGGTCGTTTCTCTTCATTATCTTTCCATAAAAATTGGGCAAAACCACCTGCTTTACCATCCAATGTCAATCAAAACTCCAAGCCTATTCCACAGCCAAATCCTAATGTACCTAGACTTCCTGCCATTGCAAACAATGTAACCAAAGCCAAGCCTATAGTATGTTATAAATGCCACTAGCCTGGACATCTAGCAGCAAATTGCCATTCAAAGAAGCCACTTGTCCATATCAACTACCTTGGAGCAATGGAAGATGAAGAACATGAAGATATGCTTGATTTCATAGAAGATGAGGACGACACTACTACTCCTTCGGATACTTTACCAGGTATGCCAACTCCACATTCTTTATTGACTATGAAATGTTTAGTGCATGGAAAGGAAAAGATTATTTTGCATGATGACGGTAGTACTCGTGATTTTATTTCTGCAAAGCTAGTAAAAGAATTGAAGTTACAGACTGTACCTATGCATTATCGTATCAAAGCAGCATTCTTAGGCACTAGGTATAATGGTACACAGGAAGTGCGTGACTTAGAGATTCAAATTGGTGAATACACTGAAAGAAGAAATTTTCTAGTTGTTCCATTACAGTCGAGTGACATTATTTTAGGTATGCCTTGGCATCATCAGCATAACCCAGATATAGATTATTCCACACATTCAATTAATATTAAATTTCAAGGAAAACATATTACATTGTATGGTATGCATGCATCTAATGCTTTTCTACTGCTTTCGCATACTCAAGCTAAACGTGCATTACGCAAGAGTAGTAAATCCTATCTCATTTGGGTGAATGAATTGTAAGTTAAAGAAAATCATATGCACCCTAGGCATAAAGAATTTCTTGCACATTTTAAAGACTGTTTTGCCGAAGATCTACCACTTGGTTTACCTCCTTCACGTCCAAAAGACCATAAGATAGATTTGATTCCTGGTACACAACCACCTTACAAAGAACCATATAGGCATAACCAGATAGAGCAAAAAGAAATTCACAGTCAAGTTGAGGAATTACTAAATAGAGGATTGATTAGACCTAGTAGTTCTCCATTTGGTGCACCTGCTCTATTAGTCAAGAAAAAGAATAATACCTATCATATGTGCATTGACTATCGAGCTTTAAATAAGATCACTGTAAAGAATAGGTATCCAATTCCTAGAGTTGATGACCTCATGGATAAACTGCAAGGATCTGCTATATTTAGTAAAATAGACCTTAAGTCTGGTTATCATCAGGTGAGACTAGATAAGTCTGACATATTCAAGACTGCATTTAGGACACAATTTGGTCATTATGAATTTTTAGTGATGCCTTTCGGATTGACTAAAGCACCTGCTACATTTAGTAGAATGATGAACCGTATATTTTTGAAATATCAGTATTGTGTAATTGTCTTCTTTGATGATATTTTGGTGTTTAGTCAAAATGAGAAGGAACATTATGAGCATTTGTTATTGGTTTTCCAGTTACTAAAAGATAATCAACTGTATGCAAATCCTGAAAAGAGTGAATTCTTTAAAATAGAAATTGAGTATTTAGGTCATATTGTATCATTTGATGGAATTAAAGTTGACCCTAAGAAAATAAATGCAATATTGAATTGGCATGTACCTAAAAATGTGCATGAGTTACGATCATTCCTAGGTCTTGCTAGTTTCTATAGGAAGTTTGTGCGTAATTTTTCCTTACTTGCTTTACCATTAACCAAACTTCTGAAGAAAGGTATTGTCTATCATTGGTCCGATAATCAACAGAAATCCTTTGACTTATTGAAACATGCATTAACCCATGCTCCTGTTGCCTGATTTAATAGACCATTCTTTTTAGTAGTGACTGATGCTAGTGGATCAGGAATAGGAGCCGTACTTATGCAGGATAATCATCCTATAGCCTATTCTAGTTGTAAGCTGAAACCCTCTGAACTGAAATATTCCACATATGACAAAGAATTATTAGCTATTGTACAAGCATTAAGACAGTGTAAACACTACTTAATGGGCTCTCAATTTATGATTAAGACCGATCAGCAAAGTATTAGACATTTACTTAGCCAACCCCAGATATCTGACCGACATATCAAATGGGCATCCTTTATTCAGAGTTTTCATCCTATCATTCAATATCAACCCGGTAAAGAAAATGTAGTGGCTGATGCATTAAGTAGAAGACCTACTATTCATAATATTTCTATTATATCTTTTGATTCTTTGATTGCTATGAAAGATACTTATCATAAGGATATTACTTTTCATGCTGATTGGAATGCTAAAACGGTTCCTTGATTAAGTTAAGATCCTTAACCTCACCTCTCATCACTTAGTGGAAGAAAGAATTATTGAGCTCTACTCCACCCACCCAAATTTTTCATACACTTAGAAAATAATAGTCCATGATGTTGACCAAGGTACAAATCCCATCTCATAACTGAAAGAGTCATTCACGACCCTCAAACTCACCCAACCACCTTTTCCACTCAACTTGAGATTCCTAATTTAGTGATGAATGTCCCAACTCTCATGCATGCACAGAACAATGTCTGAAAAATGAAGGTGCTATCTCTAGTGCACGTGCATCTAAAGTTTATTGCATATAGCTACAACATGCATCATGCCCTACTAGTGCTCAATGATGGTGCAATATTGCATTAACCCAACCCAGAGCATGGAAGTAATTTTAAAATTTAGGAGACAAGTCTTGAGTGCAGTGTATCCAACAAATGCAACTTGAAGTGCTGATGAACCATAGTCGTTGTGATATGCAAAGATATTGGCGAGAAAGTATACTTTATTCAAGATGTTTAGTAGTTACAATCAAAATCAAGCTCCAATCTATTAAAAAAACACCAATTTCGATCAAGAAAATCAAATTCTCAAGCATAACAAATTCAAAAATAATATTTAGAAAAATCATATTCTAATTAAACACAAAAATTCTAGCTTAACAACAAGACAAATAGTCACGCAAACAACTAAGCAAAAAATTCCTACCAACCTAATGTTTTACTAGGGGTTTTATATTTACATGAAAACACATGACATATTTAGCCCTTCCCCTAGTCTGCAAGCATTCATGCACAACAATAGCCTTCATAAAGTGATGCTACATCTATCATCCATTGAGTTTCCTCATTCTTTTTCTCTTTTTGCTTATGTCCATTCCACTCTTCCAATTTAATTATCATCAATCTTGATACATACTTCTTCAGTCTTGTATCCATTGACCCTTTGTTTATATGCTTTTCCATCTAAGTCTTCTAATATATATGTTTTATTTTTGTATGTTTCAGTCACTCTAAATGGTCTCTTCCATTTAGTTTGGAATTTCTTTTGAAATATGTGATTCAACTTATTGTTATATCTTAAAACAAAGTCTCCTTTTTTAATGTTTTTGTTTTTTATTTTTATTTAAAAATATAAAGATTTTTTTTCTTAGCTTCTTTTATAATAATCACAAGCCTCTTGCCTAATTAATTGTGATTCTTGTAATTGCAACAATGTCTCTTTCAAATAATCTTTATTCTTATTCTCACTCAACTTTTCAAGCATCCTTAAAGCACGTATTTCCAATTCTATAGGCAATAAATCTTATCTTCCATAAAAAATCTTATATAAATAAAATCCGGTATTTTTTCTCCAAGATAAATGATAAGCCCATATTGCACTTGGAAGCTCAATATCCCATGTTTGAAGACAATCTTTAGTCATCTTTGACAACATCCTAACTACCTCATCATTTATGCTCTCATTCAAACCATTGCATTGAGGATAATAAGGCAATTTTTTTTTCTTATCTTCATTTTTTCACAAAGATAATTTATGAATTCTCATTTGAAACCAGGTCCCTTATCTGATAAAATTTCTAAAGGCATCCTAAACTTGCAGCATGTCCTCATATATTAAATTTACCACATCAGTTGCTCTAATATTCTTAATTGCTTTAGCTTTGCCTAATGGGAAAGATAATAAATTGCAATCAAAATATAAATATTTCCTCTTGATGTATGAGGTAAAGAACCAATCACATATATTCCCCATTTTTTAAAACTGTCATATGCAAGAATTTTCTTTCTTGTTTCTAGTTTTAGAAATTTCTTACTCATTGTTTGACGTTCATGACAAGATTTTCACTAATGATTTACATCTTTATGCAAACTTGCCCATATATATCCCTTAGTCAATATTTTTTGGATTATAATTTTGTAGGCATAATGTTCTCCACACGCTCTCTTATGATTACTTTCAAGAATATGATAGATTTTTTCTTTCCAAGGTACTCTTCTAAGAATCAAATCCACTCTTTTTGCAAATAGAACATCATTCACTAATTTATACCTTCCAACTCTTCTCCCAAAACCATTACTTTTTTTTCTTTAGGAACACTAGATGGCATCTTCCTAGTCAAAAGAAACTCTTCTTCGAACTCAAGTGTTTCTCTTCCTCGATACAAATGAAATCTGCTCTAATAGCAAACACTTGATAAATTATAGCTTGGGCTACATTATGAGCTTCCTTATTTTCTTCTTTGGCTATATGTTTCAAACTCTAGTGTTCAAAATGATTCAAATCTCTCCTAATTTTACTACACATTCTCTTAAGTTTGGAATTCTTGATTTTCCAAACTTTGAGAATTTGTTTTACTAAAATTAGAGCATCACCTCTAATCCTCAATCTTTGAATTCCCATTCTTTGACAAATTGAGATATCTACTTGTAAAGTTGCATATTTAGCTTCATTTTATTGGTCACCTCAAGTTTTATAGTTTCCTTTCTTATCAAATTTCCTTGTGGATCATAACCACAATCCCACGTGATGATTCTTGATGTGTCTTACAATATGATCCATCGAAATACATCAAAATGATTTTTTAATTTCTATTTTAGCTTCTTCTTTATTCCCAAATTTCCATTTTTAATAGCGAGTCGAAATTGAAAGAACCTAGGCAACAAGTACCTCCTAAACTTCTTACAAGCAAAGATTACAATGATCGTCACTAGTTCAATTTTAGTATAAGTTATTTCTACTTGCAACTTTACTCTACTTGCAAAATAAATGGGTCTCATATATCAAGAATTCTTCCTTGTTGCATAAGTATCACTCCAATAGCATCTTCTCCTACTACAGCAATCACAAATAATTCCCTTTCCCAAAAAATTAGGTGCTTGGACAAATGAAGCATAACATATAGTTTCCTTGACATGTTGAAACACTTTCTCAACTTCTACTCTTCATTCTAAAGAATCCTTCTTAGCTACCATCTACAATGAGTAAAGCAACTGAGAAGCCAAAGTTATGAATCTTGATAGATATCTTACCTTATGAATGAAATTCATAAGATCCTTAGTATTTTCAAGTGACATTAAGGTGACCAAAGATTTTACTTTTTCAAGATCTGGTTCTATTCCATTTAAATCACATGACCAAGAAGTTTCACTTTGGGTTGAACTATTTTATATTTTTTTGGATTTGATTGATAACCATAACTATCCATTCTCTCAAACAATTTATCTAGTTTTTTACAATGATCAAGTCTTGAGCTATGCACACAAACATCATCAATAAAGTCCCTCACAAATTTTCCTAAGAAAGAAGCTAACACTTTATTTACCCTTCCCTGATACCATGCGGGTTCATAACTAAGTCCAAAAGGTAAAAATCTATGGCAAAAACATTTATTAACCATGGAGGGGGTGCTTAGTATAGTGCTAGAGTTATGTGACAAACTGTGATTTTGATTTATGATCTAGGTGGGTCGCTAATTTCGCATATGCACAGAGAGAAGGTCATTATTTGGGTGTTTGACCCATGTGGATGCATCGTTGCCACATCAGGACTCCATCTAAAGGATGTGCAAATTAGGAGGGGGTGGATGTACTTTTGTCTAGTGCTGGAACCTTCCAACCATAGCATGCATCAAGGACATCTAAGGTCAACATTTTTGTACTCAACACCTAGATGTGGTTTGAATGGAAAACCAACAAAAAGTGATGCCATTAGGCATCATTCGATTAGTCCTAATTGAGGTTGCTAGTGTATCTCTACTCAGGTTCTTCATACCAAGCTAGCACATATCAAGCAAAAAAAATTATACCAATAGAATCCTAAAGGGACTTATAGAAGGTGTGTTGAGTAGTGAAATACTAAGAAGTGACTTAAATGTCCTATGGATCAAGCTTAGCCACAAATACATAATAATACTACAAAGGGATCTTTATAAGGCCTTCCTTCTTTTGGTCCCCGCAAAACACATTGCAATAGGCCTAACTGATGTGTAGTCAGAGAGAAGTTTTTAGTCCCAACTTTTAAATCAAGATTTCAAACTTTACACATCACCAAATATAACCAATCAAATAAATATAGAAAAACTAGGGTATAATACTTATATCATTCATAACATGTTGCATCATGAATGGAAATTGCAAATGACAAAAAATCTAAAGGATACTACATAAAGCATTATATCCACATCCAACAAAAGTCCACAATTGTCAAGGAGAGGAACTGGGAGAGAGAAAGAGGAGAGAGAAGACTGCAGAGAAGAAGAAGAAGAAGAGCAAAAGAGAGAGAAAGACAATTACGAGGAGAGAGAAATACTAGAAATAGAGAGAGAAAGACTAGAAGATAGGGAAGGAAGACATGGAAGTTTGGGGAGCAAGGTGAAGGAGAAAGAAGACTTGTATATTTATATGATAATGAAAAATTAAGTCTCTCTCACCTTATATACCAACCAGTGTAGCTAGTATTTCCCCGTTATCAAATCCCCCTCTCTTACATTCCATCCCCACCCTAAGGTTTTTGCCCTCAAAAACAATTTGGGCACGTGTGGTAACCGGGAGGGGCTAATTAGAGTACTACTCTGCGGCATTATTACAAGGGTATACTGATGAATGAAGAGGTATTATTGTGTATGATGGGCCATGGGGTATGTATGATACATGGGCCTTATTGGGGAGTTATAAACATGAGTCTTTGACCCAAATATCTGGAGTAAATGTGGGCTACAAATAGTGGACAATGTGCTATTTACTACAGGACCCTGATGTGGTAAATCTGTCATAACTTTTTGTCGGAGACTCCAAATGGGATGTGCTATACATCAAAACGGAGCTCTCAAGAAGTACTTTCAGCCCATGTATGGTGTGCATTGCTATCCATAGTGCAAAATAAAATCTGGTTTAAAACAGAGTGTTGTTTGCAGTCAGTCTGGGGGGAAACAAGGCCATAGTTAGCTAGATTTCAGCCAAATCTGCTTCTAAAAGGTATGCTGTTTGCAGTCAGTCTAGGGGGAAACAAGGCCATAGTTAGCTAGATTTCAGCCAAATCTGCTTCTAAAAGGTATGGGAACTCTTCCAAAACTGAAGGTGGCCTCCAAGAAGCTTCCTCAAGTGGTAAACCTTGCCACTTAATCAAGTATTCCATGATCGAGCGAGAGCAAAGCCTTTTTTCCCTTTGTCCTATGACTTTTTCGGGAATGTATTGAATGATGCCTTCTTCATCTATCGGTGGGAGTTCCTCAACATAGTCCACTACTGAGTTAATGAAGGGCTTCAGCTGACTCACATGGAAGACATTATGGATCTTCGTAGATGGGGGTAATGCCAATCGATATGCCAAGTCTCCCACTCTCTTGATAATCCGGTATGGTCCATAGAACCTGTGTGCCAACTTATTGCTGGACCCATCTTTAAGGGAGGCATATCTAGACTTAGGCTCTTTCAAGAGCACCAAATCCCCTTCTTGGAACTTCACATCCCATCTTTTGTCATTAGCATAAAGCTTCATTTGATCTTGGGCTCTCTTCAAGTTAGCTTTACAGTGCTAAAGTAAGACTTGCATTCTCTTCAATTCTTCCTTGCTTTGTGGATTTATTTTATCATTGAAGATAACCACAGGAAGGGGCACCTTGTAGTTATACAAGGCCTCGAAAGGTGAAACTCCAATGCTAGCATGTGTAGAGTTATCATAGGCAAACTGAGCCAAGTGCAACCATGATTCCCAAGCATGCTGCACATCATGATAGAAATGCCTCAAGTAAGTTTTCAGCCATTTGTAGGCAAACTCAGCCAAGTGCAACCATGAGTCCCAAGCATGCTGCACATCATGATAGAAATGCCTCAAGTAAGTTTTCAGCCATTTGTTAACCCTTTCTGTCTAACCATCTGTCTGTGGATGGTAAGCAGTGGAAGGGGCTAACTGAGTGCCCATAGAGTTGAAAACTGCCCACCAAAAGTTACTCATAAACTTAACATCTCGGTCATGCACAATGACCTGTGGTAAGCCATGTAATTTGAAAACATATTCCATGAATTGGGTGGCTACTTGAGAAGCATTATATTGAGTCTTTGTGGGAATGAAATGGGCTACCTTTGTGAGTCTGTCCACAACTACATAGATGCTGTCCCAACCTTTCTTGGTCACCGGTAGGCCGGTAATGAAGTCCATAGTGATGTGTGTCTACTTGCCTTCAGGCATAGGCAATGGCTGAAGTAAACCAGCTGGTTTTAAGGTGATGTCCTTGTTTTGCTGACAAGGCACGCAGCCCAATACAAAGTCTTTCACATCTTTCCAAAGGCCCTTCCAGTAAAAGCTTTTAGCAATTTTGTCATAGGTTTTAAAGACTCCCAAATTACCAGCTATAGGGGCTGAATGCATCTCTTGCATGATTTTCTGCTTGAATGGGGAGGTATGAGGGATGGAAATTTGGCCATTATACCATAAAAGCCATTTTTTCAGTTGATACGAAGAGTTTTCCACACATTGTCCTTGCTGTAATTTCTGAAATACATTGCTGAAATCAGTGTCTAATAGGTGAGCCTCCTGAAGCTCATGTATCCAATTACTATGTAACTCCATGATAGCAGAGACTTTACATGCTCACATCCTAGATAAGGAATCGCCACTACATTGTCCTTCCCACGAGTATGGTTGATATCAAAGTCATAGTTCTGTAAGGTGGCTACCCATCTCCTCTACTTCGGAGTCAGATTCGACTGAGACAAGAAGTACTTGAGTACTCTATGGTTACTTTTCACTCTAAATCGGCTGCCATACAAATAGTGATGCCATTTCTTGATGGCATGAAGGATGGCCAACATTTCCTGATCATAGACATTCATAACCCTCTCATTTTCAGCCAGCTTTCGGCTCTCAAAAGCTATGACCCCATGTTCTTGCAACAAGACTGCACCAATTCCTCTCTCACTGGCATCACACTGAATGGTGAATTCCCTACTAGAAAAATTAGGGCATACCAAGATAGGGGCTAAAGTAAGAAAATCTTTCAGCTGATTAAAGCTTCTCTCTGCCAATGCATCCCAGAAAAATGCTTCTTTCTTCAGCCTATCAGTGAGTGGGGTTGCAATAGTGGCATAGTGCCGAATGAATCTGCGGTAAAATGAGGAGAGACCCAAGAATCCTCTCAAAAAGGTAGTATTTGCACGTGTGGGCCAATCTCTGACACACTGCACTTTCTTTGGGTCAGCTCTAATGCCTGCCTCACTGACAATGTGTCCCAAGTACTCAACCTCAGTTTGCATGAACGAACACTTTGTCTCCTTAGCAAAGAGTCTATGCTGTCTAAGTATATCAAATATCTACCTCATGTGCATAAGGTGAGCTTCCTTTGAGCGACTACAAATGAGGATGTCATCAAAAAATACCAATAAAAATTTGAATAAGTAAGGCTGAAGTATTTTGTTCATGAGGCTCTGAAACGTGGCTGGTGCATTAGTCAAGCCAAAGGGCATGACTAAGAAGTGATAGAGCCCATGATCAGTCATGAATGCAGTCTTTATCTCATCCCCTTTATGCATGTGTATCTGATGGTAGCCGGATCTCAAATCAATCTTTGTGAAATACTTAGCTCCCTTCAACTCATCTAACAGGTCATCCACCCTAGGAATCCCATCAGATATAGGCTCAATGAATCCCATATCTACTAAATCTTTGACCTGCTTGGCCACTTCTTCTCTTTCACATTTGGACAACCTGTAAGGGGTTTTATTGACCAGCTTGGAATGGGGCTCCAAATCAATGGGATGATCAACCGCTCTCTTGGGAGGTAATGCTGTAGGTAACTGAAACAAGTCACCATACTCCGCAAGTAGA
This sequence comes from Lygodium microphyllum, assembly GCF_053477565.2. Classification (NCBI taxonomy): domain Eukaryota; kingdom Viridiplantae; phylum Streptophyta; class Polypodiopsida; order Schizaeales; family Lygodiaceae; genus Lygodium; species Lygodium microphyllum. Next base: position 199,046 of record NW_028229583.1, on the reverse strand, counting down.
GCCTTAAGGGCTGAATTATCATGCATTTTTCGGGAATGATCTGCATTTTCCTTGTTTAATTGTAGCACAAAAATCTAGGAGCGTTTCTTGAACTCTTTCTTGAGATGTTTGGCTGTAATAAGTTGAAATTCATTGTTGTTTTCAATTCCCTGTAGGTGAACAAGCTGTCCAGCCCTGAAAAATTGCATGTACAGGAATGAAAAATCCATGGAAATGGTGCCCAAAGTTTTTAGCCAATCGCAGTCCAACACAATGTCTATTGGCCCCATATTGAGTGCAATCAAATCCACTTTCTGCTCATAATTTTTAGCAAGCTTAATAGGTACAGCTGGGCATACATGAGTACTAATTTCCTCACTCCCATTGGCCACTTGCACCCTCATTGGTTGCTATAAATTAGAGACAAAACATTTCAGCCTGTCCATGACTGCTCTATTTATAAAACTGTGTGTGCTACCACTATCTACCAAGACAAATACATATTTCCCGTGAATCTTGCCTTGAAGACGAAGAGTGTTGGGGTTCTTAGATCTTGTCCAAGTATCCAGGGAGATAGTACAAACAATGGTAGCTGCATGTGAATCATTCTTATCACCCATATTTACATCTACATGACCATCGGGGTCAAATGGGAAGGTGTCAACCGGGTCAAAGAATTCTTCTTGCCCACATTCTTGGAAATGGTGCCCAAAGTTTTCAGCCAATCGTAGTCCAACACAATGTCTATCGACCCCATATTGAGTGCAATCAAATCCACTTTCTGCTCATAATTTTTAGCAAGCTTAATAGGTACAGCTGGGCATACATTAGTACTAATTTTCTCACTCCCACTGGCCACTTGCACCCTCATTGGTTGCTATAAATCAGAGACAAAACATTTTAGCCTGTCCATGACTGCTCTATTTATAAAACTGTGTGTGCTACCACTATCTACCAAGACAAATACATCTTTTTCGTGAATCTTGCCTTGAAGAAGAAGAGTGTTGGGGCTCTTAGATCCTGTCCAAGTATCCAGAGAGATAGTACAAATAGTGGTAGCAGCATGTGAATCATTCTTATCACCCATATTTACATCTACATGGCCACCGAGGTCAAATGGGAAGGTGTCAACCAGGTCAAAGAATTCTTCTTCCCACATTCCTCTTCAACCTCATCATTTTCGATCGTGATTGCAAAGGCACTAGCATCCTCATGATCCTCATCAGATTCATCAAAGACTAACATGCTATGTACCCTTGCTTTTGCATTCCTATAAGCACATTTAGATGCATGCTTAGCTGTATACTTTTTCCCGCATTTAAAGCGAAGTCCTTTTTCTTTCCTCTCTTTATAGAGGTCCATCGGGATAGAGTGTTGACCACCAAAATCTAAAGCATTTTTCCCCCTGCTGTCCCCTTGTCTATTTTCATATCTTTCTTGGTTTGCAGTCTTGAAATTACTGTTTTGCCTAGAGGCATTAAAGATAGGGTATGTGGGGATCTTCAGGGTGCTGAATGACATATTTCCACCACCATAACCTGCTCCAAACTGCCCAGCTCTTATAACACTTCTTTGCTGCCCAAAATGTGACTGCATAGGTCCTCTTTGTTGCCCAAATAGTCGCTGAGACGCCCCTCTTTGCTGTCCATGCTGAAATGAAGCGTCTCGGCGGTACTTACGAGAGTACCTCTCAGCCAACTCAATAGCTTTGAACAAATCTGATGGGCTTTGGGCTGAAATATCAGCCGAGAGTTGGGGATCCAACCCATAAATGTACTTGTGGAGCTTTGCATCATCACTAATGGACTCAACATACATTGTGAGATTGAGGATTTGGTTTGTGTAGTCACGCACCATCATCCCACGTTGCTCTAATCCATACCATTGTCTTGCAAGCTTCTCCTTCTCAACCAGAGATACAAAGACTTGAATCATAAGGGCTTTGAATGCATCCTAAGTGTCAACAAGCTGTTGATTTTCCCTCTTTATGTACCGCCATCACGTGTGGGCAAAGCCCTCTAAGTGTATCGTGGCAAAGTGTATCTTTTGATCGTCATTTCTTGGCATTATGTCAAAGTAGTCTTCAAGCTTCGAGAGCCATTCTTCTAATTCAGCCGGGGAGGACGACTGGCCATTAAAATTTTAGAAAATGATATTGTCTCTCAACTCCCTTTCATGGTTGGGGGGCTGTCCCCTATACCCAAAGTGGGGCTGATCCATTGGGCTGCCAAGAAATGACCCATTGTTTGAGTGATTCCTTCCAAAAGATGGCTGAGCATGCATAGGTAGCATGGGCGTGGTTGGTGGCTGAGAATTACTTCTTATCCCATTGTTTGTGGGCTCTTCATGCCTTTGTCAGGGCTCTCCTTGTTCAAAGCTGATGTTGGGAATGCCCATTCTTCCCAAAATACCTTGGGTACTTGCATAGGTTGCATTCACGGATGGGATGGTCACTCTTTCAGCTTGCATGCTTAGTCTAACCTCTTTTTCCTTGCCTTTCATTTGGGACTCCATCCACATTGAGAACTTGGCTGCAAGTGCTTCCATGGTAGAGGTCATTTGGCTCATCTCCGTCACCATTTGAGCTTGACTTTCCATTATTTCCCTATGCCTCTCCACATGTCTAGTCTCATGTGAACTGAGGGTATGATTGAGTGCACTAAGACTTGCCATGGAGTGAGAGAGGTCTTCCTCTTCAACCTCAAAGTTGGTGTCATCCCTCGGAGTGCGCGCATCCCTTATCTTTGCTGAATATTTTCATTTGCTTTGTTTTTCCCCCTGTTACCCGCCATGTCTAGGTGTAGTCTCGTGAGACCACCTATCACTGTTTTGGCTATAACTAGAGCTAGACAACTCCAATTGACTTACTTTTTTGTTCAAAACGGAGGCAGCGATGCCCTCTTTGAGATGAGCATATGCACGTGTTCCTAGGTTTTATAAGATTTTTCTGTAATCAGAAATGTGGGACTGTTCTGTGTAGTCCAGCACCTTGTCCACACCTAGGAAAGGCCTATTTTGGGCTGTAGGTACTTGGTATGCTCCAAGTGGGTATCCAAAACTAAATGGGGTTCTTGGAAAGTCCTGAAGATACTCTCCAAGGTCAGCACCTCAATTCTTGGGAGTGGCAACAACTTTGAAAATGCAAGCAATTTCTCCAGCACTCTGAAACGGTCACAAGAGGGCTGAAATTGGATTCTCCTTCTATTGCACTGTGGGATTCACTGTTTGCTTGGTATCATGCATCACTTGAGCACCCCTTAGCATTTTTGGCATCACTTCAGCATTACTAAGCACAAGAATAAGCATTCCCATGACCATATCAACAAGATAGGCTCTCATACATGCATAATCACTGCCATTACTACATATATGACTGCATAGGTGTATCCAATGATGCATACATCCATCTTCAACCCAAGTAAGGCAATGCATTCCCATACATCACTGCATACATGGCTACATGCGTATCTAAAGATACATTTGCTAAGGTACATCCATACATCCCATGCACACAAGAGTGTGTCATGTCATAGTCATCAAAATTCCATCATGCCAAGTCAATTTCTCAATTTCCCAAGAAGTACCTACACTTGCAAATGAGTTTTGGGCTTCGGATCACCAGGAGGTGGGCAAAGTTCCCCCCGGGCCGCGTTGTGCACCCCTTCAAGGTCTTTGATGGCAAGGGGGGGTCACCTCTCTTTTGTTTTGCCACCTTGCCTAGCATCAGGCTTTTCCTCACCCAAAATATACATGGCAGACATTTATTAATTAAATACCCAGCATGAGATGCATTTTAGGAATGGAATTTTTGGGCTTTTCATGAAGTGCATGGAATTGGAATGGGGAATAGGGATAGAGAGCTTACCGGTAGCGACTCACTGCCTACTCACCCTTATACAATGGATTTCTTAATCAATTCTTGGCTCAGCCAATTCACAAGAAGCCAAACGGGTTATGGGTAAGCAAAATATAATCTCAGTGAAGCTTCAACATAAGTAAAATCCATTCCAATGCCATAAGATCAAATGAGAATGATTGAGATTAATATTTGTGAGAAATGCGGGATCTAGAGTATGGCAGTGAGTTATGGTGGATGAAAGGAGAAGTGTGGACTCATGATGGAGAAGACAAAGACACTGTTTGTTACACAAGTGAATTAGGTTCCAAGATTGAGACTTGGACTCATAAACACAATCTTGTGTATGTAGACAATGACATTGACACTTCACTGAAAAGAAAAGAGTACTATCATTGCATTTAGAAAAGGAAGCAAGTACAATGCTTTATAGGAAAGTAGGAAACTGCAGTAGGCACCATTGTGCATATGGGATAGGTTAGCATGCATGTCCTTGACCCTGAAGCTCCATACAAAGAGGCTCTTTAGTGAGTGTGATTGCTGATTCTCAACACCCCTCCTCAATCACAACTAAAAAGGCACAAAGTGTGTAGAGGCTGTAATGAGAACCACCTGCAAAGTGTGGGCACACCACAAACATGGTAGACACCAGAGGCTGTTGCAGAAAAGGCTAAGTCTGGGCACCAAAACATGATGGACATCCAGAGGCTATAACAGGGGCCTCACAAAGTGTACAGGGACTGTAATGCCAAGTTACATAAGGAGTTTACAAAGCTTATGGCAGGAAGCATTACGGCAAGGAAATACAAGGCTTTTAAAACAGTCTATCAGAGTTATGAGAGTAGAAGGACTGACGAGTCTTGTCCTTCCGATCCTGGTGGTCTTCATCTTCATCTTCTTCTTCCTTTGCTCCATTTTCTTCTTCTTCTTTGACTGCGACTAGATAGGCCTTTTGGGATCTCTTTCTTGCGTGGCAGAACTTCTCGGTGTGTCCGTTCCTTTTGTAGAAGTCACAGAAGAGCTGATCCTTCTTGCCTTTGTACCTGTTGCCAACATATAATGCATGCTCATCTCTAGAGGTACTTGGTTCTTCCTTAGTTTTTAGCTTCTTTTCCTCTTCTAATAGTGATGCCTGGATATCAACAAGTTCAGGATTTGGCATGTTGATTAAAGTTGTTGATACATTATTATATTCAGGAGGAAAACTCTTAAGTAGAACACCGATGCAAACATCTTCATCCATTTTAATATTGATTCCTGCAAGTTGGGTTAGGAGTCCTTCCATGTAATTGAGATGTGTGGCAAGTGATGTGCTGGACTTCATTTCAAGCCTGAAGAACTCAATCAGGAGACCATACTTTGATGATTTAGATTGTGCGCTGAACAGGGTGTCAAGTCTCTTCCATGTATCCTGTGAGGTCTCACAGTTATCCACATGGTGGATATAACTGTCGTCTAGCTCCAGTTTGATAATGGCCTAGGCTCTGTCATCATTCTTTTGCCAAGTAGTTGCAAGGTCCGCGTCCCGAGGTTTCTTCTATTTGCCATTTGTGATGGCCCAGAGACCCTTTTTTATCAAGATGAGCTTGATGCGGGTTTGCCAGGTGTGAAACCCGACTCCTTTGAATCGAGCATTTGGAGAGTCTTTTCCCATGTTGAGGTTTCAAGATCAGTAGCAAATCAACACCAGAATTCTGAGATTTTATCAGTAGAAGAGCAGAATGCAGTGTGTCAAGAGACACAATTAGTGACAGTGTGAAAACACACTATGTCAGTGTTGATGTTGAGCTTGATTCTTCTTGTTCGGGATCGTTCGGTCGTTCTTCAATCTTCTCAGGTCCTTCCCCTCCTTGATTTGATGCTGGGTCAATGGATTAGAGTGGGCTTTAGCTTGGTTTAGTGTCAGGAGTGAGAAAAAATTAGGAAAAAAAACTTGAGAGATTTTGGCTATGGTGAAATTAGGGTTTCTGAGACAGGGGCCTGGTTTTTCTCAGATTGCAGGAGCTATACTTGATCATTTTCAAAAAAATTTACATGTCTAGGAAGCTTATGTCAAGGGCTATCAAAGCCCTATGGAAATCTTCCAGATCGTGGACAGCACGACGCAGGCAGAGGGTGCGAACAGCCACGGTGCAGTTTGGGGCAGTGATGTCGAATTTGTGCAATGCCAGGGCTGTACATCACCAATGTGGTTGTTTGTTGTGCCAGGAGGGAGCGCCTTGAGTGAAGGAAGATATGTCTAGAAGAAAGTTCCTGAAGATATGCTCTACAGAGAGAGATATGAAGGCTCCATGGAGGGTATGTCCTGCAGGTCACAGTTGAAGACTATGGCAGTGACTAGGAATTTTCACAATGCTGAGCTTCAGATAGCCAAATGTCATGGATTGATGTGATACAGGGAAGCTTTGTGAGTTGGGGAATAGTTTTCCAGAAGGAAGCTCCAAGAGATTTGACCTGTGGAGTGAGATATAAGCAGCTCAATCTGACAGGGTGCTACTGGCTGATCTAGAGCATGGCAGTGAGTTATGGTGGATGAAAGGAGAAGTGTGGACTCATGATGGAGAAGACAAAGACACTGTTTGTTACACAAGTGAATTAGGTTCCAAGATTGAGACTTGGACTCATAAACACAATCTTGTGTATGTAGACAATGACATTGACACTTCACTGAAAAGAAAAGAGTACTATCATTGCATTTAGAAAAGGAAGCAAGTACAATGCTTTATAGGAAAGTAGGAAACTGCAGTAGGCACCATTGTGCATATGGGATAGGTTAGCCTGCATGTCTTTGACCCTGAAGCTCCATACAAAGAGGCTCTTTAGTGAGTGTGATTGCTGATTCTCAACAATATTCAGCATGCTTACAATGTCTGGGAGTCCTATTACCTACTTGGACTCATGCATTCTCTCAAACAAGTGGATAGGATTCAATAAGAGGCTTAATGGGGGAGAATGAGAGCCAAGAATCGGTTACCTTGAGTTGTTTGATGAAGAAGGCAGACATTCATGCCACTTTAGTCCTTCATGAGAGCTCCAATTTGATCCCCCATGCTCCATAGCTCCAAAATGGTTGTGCTCTGTCAAGAAAGGATGAAGTCAAGCTTCAGGAAGAAGGATTCTTCCATGGGGAAAGGGCATCACTTGCATAGACTGATCAAGGGGATGATTCCTTCCAAATGGGCACTCCATAATGACTTCTTGCTTCCAAAAAGCCTTCAAGTCTTGAGAATGAGCTCCAATGTGGCTATAGCTTGGGGATAGGATGGCTCAGGACCTTCCCATGAAGAGCTCTTGCTGAAATTGAAGCTCTACTTCCATAGCCATGGCTGCCCACAAGTGCATGTCTTCAAATCTTGCTTCCAATCTTCTTCCCGTGCTTCTTGGTGGCCAAATCTTGAGCTAGGCTTGAAGAGGGACGGACTCCCCGGACCAAGAAAATACCAAAATCTTCAAGATTTTTGAGCTTGATGCCAAGCTTTCATGGCTGCCATGGACTGCACATGATCAGGGTTTCTTGAGGTGGAAGAGGAGTCCAAGAAGCTGAGAAAAAAGGCTTCAATCTTGCCCAGGGGACCTGCAATGAGGTAGGAGTGAGAGCCAGGAAGGAGAGGAGGACTGGGGTGCTGTCAAACAGGCCAGGAAGCAACCTGCATTTTGCGCTGCATTTTACGGGGCTGCTCTTGGAGGGTTGGAGATGGTCACCACAGCTCAACCCTGCTTGGTTTGTTGCTCTCCTGAGCCTTCAGAATTGAAAGGGAGAGGGTTGACACTTCATGGAACTAGGGGGGAGCAAGATTTGGGCCTGATTTCCTCCATGGGAGTTTGCAAGAAGCCTGAGAAATGAGGAGAGAGAAGACCCTCCCTGAAAAGTAACCCCATGTAGGCTTTCTTCCAACTCCTGTGACCACGGTTACTAAGAGTTCACCTTCAAAATGGGCCAAAAATGACCCAGAGTTGCCAAAGTCGATTTTCCTTCCTCCAAACTTGGTCCAAGCTGCCATTAATGCTCCTGCCTGCAGTCCTTGTGGTCCATAAATCTTTGGGAACTGCCCTATTGCTCCCTGTACCTGTGTACATGTGACTCAAAATTCCATTTGACTAGAAAGTTGTAACTGGGTAAAATGAGGGACTAACTGGGACCAAGAACCTAGGCTCTGATGCCAATTGTCAAGGAGAGGAACTGGGAGAGAGAAAGAGGAGAGAGAAGACTGCAGAGATGAAGAAGAAGAAGAGCAGAAGATAGAGAAAGACAATTACGAGGAGAGAGAAAGACTAGAAATAGAGAGAGAAAGACTAGAAGATAGGAAAGGAAGACATGGAAGTTTGGGGAGCAAGGTGAAGGAGAAAGAAGACTTGTATATTTATCTGATAATGAAAAATTAAGTCTCTCTCACCTTATATACCAGCCAGTGTAGCTAGTATTTTCCCGTTATTAAATCCCCCTCTCTTACAACAATATACCACTATATAAATGGGAGGAAAAAAATCTCACAAAAATGTCAAAAACATGAACTTACTTGCAATAAATATAAGCATGCTAAAACAATTGAGCATTCTACAAAGGCTAAGAGAAGGAAAGAAGAGTTTTTCAAGTGCTTGGTTCGAGAGTTTGAAGCTCCCAATTTTCAAAAATCTCTCCTCTCCTTGTAACTGGGATTAGACACTGCCCTTGAGCTACTAGCTAGGAGGTGAGACCTTCCCAAAAACTTTTGAAATGGGTAAAATTGTGATAGATAATAGTTCTCACTTTTGTGAGGAGAGATTCCATACATGAGAATGAATGCACAAGGATTTTTGGGACCTATTTGAAGTAAATAAACCTAATGATGAAGATAATGGTATGAAAATGATATGGAGTGTAAGAAGCAAGAACAATAAGGAACATCTTAGAATTATTACAAGCTGGTTACATGAAAATGCATTGCACCATATTTCCAACATATGGGAGGCAAATTAGGCATGTGAAGAATTGGATTGACTATTTGGCTCTCAAGCCAAGAACTCCAAAATAAATTTATTAATGCAATTCTACAAGCTAGAGTTGAAGGAAAATGAGAGTGTAACTACATTAGTAAATAGGTTTAAAAGCCTCAAAACTCAGCTTGCTTTGTCTCATGCCAATGGCTTTTCTAAGAGTTGTTTGTGCGTGTTCATTGATTTTCAAATATCAATATCATTGTAAATATATGCTCATGTGAGAAATGTTAACTTGGTATCTAGCTAGATTAAACACTTCATTGATGGCTCATTGGTTTGTTGCACTATCTCATTACCCACCTCCTCAAGTGTTTTCTTCATATGCCTAGGCTTTAAGTGCACAGGGGGTTCTAGGTGTAATGAAGATATTTCTTGAAACATCATTCTTGAGAGTGGATTGACAAGGACTTGTTCCTTTGTGGATGTAGCCTCTGTCATTGCTATCTTGGAGCTTGGTTACACTACCATTGATTGTGCTAAATACACTTGATTTGTGTCTATAGAAATTGTTGATATTTGCAACCCCTAAACTGGTAGCATTATGGCTAATGCAACATGAACTAATAATATCACTCAGATTGTGGGGGAGAAGCTTGAAAACATGTTATATATAAAGGTTGTTTTTCTTTGAACTTCAAGAGCAATGGGTAACTATAAAATCCTAAATAGCCATCACAAACACTATACCTTTCATAATCTATAACTAAATCCGAAATCCCATCAATGAAAGGAAGTGGATAATGATCTTGCTTTGTGGTTGTATTTAAAGGTTTATAATTTACACAAATACATCAACCTCTTGTTTTATTTGGAGCTATGACTATTGTGCTTATCCATTCAAAATTTTCAATAGGATAAATAGACCTTCCTTACAACAACTTTTCAACTTCTTCTTTCAAAACAATCATTTTTTCTAAAATCAAGGGCTTTTGACAAATTGGTTTTGATCTTGAGTTTAATTTTTAGCCCTTCCCCTTGCATAACTCTAATTTCTATGTAAGAAGCTATAAATAGATCTGGATACTCCTGATAATGGTTTGGTTTTTTTTTTCTCTCCCTCAGTCACGTCAAGACTCAATATTTTTTCCAACATCTCTTGCTAAAACTTGAGATCGTCCCATCAATTCTTCTAACTCCTCCAGTTACCCTTCTTCATGCTCTCCATAATAATTATGCTATCCACAACTTCCTTAATTTTTACATCTAATACTTGGATAGTAGATTGCCTTTCTTCATCTTCCCCATCTTCTTTTGTAAACTCTTCTTCTTCTTACGTTCTTGCATCCTTGAGCAAAAATAAAGGTCCCTTTTCTTTTGCTGAAGGAATTGTCTTTCCTTTACCAAGCATGTCAAAAACTCTTGAAACTACTATTTTTGTTTTTTTAAAATATATGAATGTCCTTGATTCTTCTCTAAATTTTTCAGTTTTTTGTTTTTTATGTAGGGTTTAAGGTTTTTTTCTCCTTTTCCTTCCTCTCTAACACTTTCTCTACCATTATTAATGAAACTTCTAGATCCGAATTACTTTCTGAACTCTCATCGTCACTTTCATCTTCCTTAGTACTATCATTCTCTTCCTCTTGTTCTTCTTTACTATCATCTTCATTCACCACTTCTCTTCTTGATGCCATGTCAAACTTTCTTGCTATCCCTCTACGATCATAAATTGTAATGATTCGTCTACCCTAATCTTGTATAGCTCTAGCCTTCCTAAGAAAAGGTCCACCAAGAATAAGAGGAAAAGCCGCTAAACCTACTGGCTTAACATGGCAAGTTATTTTCATGGCTACACCATAGACTTTAATCTCCAAGTCTTGAATTATATCTATGCATTTTACTTTTGCATGCCTAATTCAAAATCTAGATCCTGCAAATTTTCAAAGACCAAATTGTTCTACACAAGCTTGAGTAATCACACTAACTTCTTGCACTCCTTTATCTATATATTCCTCCCCTATATTTTGATTTTTATACCATGTATCTACAATAGGGCATATATCTGGCAGTTCTTGTATACTCAAAACTCTTACTTTCCCTTCCTAGGCTTTCCTTCTCTTTTGGATTTACTAACTTTTTCCATTGTCCTCTCATCCTAGGGTACATCTCCATTAATTATGCAAAAGTTATATATAGTTTCCTACCCATCATATCCCTTCTAAAGTCATAATCATTTTCCCCTTCCCCTAATGGTATGTTAGAAGTATGATAATGTTTCCTAGGGTTTCTCAAAATTTTTCTCCCTCCTTCTCTTTCTTCTCTCCCTTCTTTACCTTTGTCCTTCTTTCCTCACTAGATTTACTAGTTTTAGATTCATCTCTCTCTACATCTCTCCTTTTAGTCGCATGCATTACATCAACTATTTTGTTTTCCTTACTCTTATTTTCAAGAAGAATACAATTTGTGATAATTTTTCATTTCTCTTCTTCTATGGACCTTGGTGCTTGGGATGAGGTATGGTCCTTAATTTCTATACCATAATCATTATGTCTATTTGGAAGGTTTTGGGGTAAACGCTACATATCTCCTCCTGCTCTAGGTGTATATGGACAATTTATGCTTATATGTCCTATATCTCTAGAAGAATAACAAACCAATGGTCTCCTAAAATAACCTCTTCCATTTCCTCCTCTTCCTCCTCCTGTATTTTCTTGATTGTTCTATCCTATAGATACTCCATTACCTCTTCCTAAAGACCTTCCTCTCAATGCTCCCAACCTCATTTTTTGCATTTGCCCAAACAATTGATCTACCTCCTTAAGAGAGTTGTACATTATATCTTACCAATAGTTGATAGTTTTGCCCATCCCCTTATAAGGTTTGGTCACTACTCTCAATGTTTTGTGTTTTAAAAATTACCCTCCTTTTTAGTTTTTACAAATTTTATTTATTTTTTAATCACAATCATTACTGCTTCCTCAAAAGTGCTTGGCTCCTTTATTTCTAATTTAGTTCTTATCTCTCCCTACAAAATTTCCATAAAATGTTTTACTTTTAACATTTCAAGTACTCTCTCCTATGCCTAGAGATGTGTTCCAACGATCCCAAAGCCAAGTGAATTCTAAGGCAAAGAATTCTATGGTCTAGTTTTTTTTTTGGCAAAGTTCTATCTTTTGCCAAAGATCTTGGAAAGCCTTAATCTCTTTAAAGTGATCAAGCAATGTATGCTTGGTAGCTTCATATTCTATAGGAGCAGGGGGATTTCTTAGTCTCAAACTTTTTTCATAATCCTCAAATAAATTTCTATCTTCATCCAACAATTGAATTTTGAACATTTGTAATTTCAGGGTCCGTTTACATCCAAGCTCTAGTTTTTGGAGGAATCACTGAGGATTTTCTCCTTTTAAACCATGAAATTAGAGAAAAGAATTGGCCATTGTAAATGGTCACTATTAATAAGCAAAAACTTAAAAAAAAAGTTAATATTGACACTCCTCAATGAGGGCACCAAAAAATATGTCACACGAGTAATGATTCAAGAAAATCTCCAATCACAACATAAAGACACGGGAGAAAATGAGTGTCAGAAAATTGAATAACTTTGTCAAAGTCTTGAACTCAACAAAACAAATTTACCAAACACGGGCAAAACGACAACACCAATGCTTCTTGCAATTGCAAAACTCACACACTAAAAAACACACTCTTCCATAAAAATAAACTTTGAAGGTCTTGAGTTCAATGTAAGAAATTGTCTTCACAAAAATCTTGATAAAAAATATCACCTACCTCTTTTGAAAAAAATAGATATTTTCAATAGCCGAATTCATCATTTGACAAAATCTCCTCTTCCCAAACTTCTCATCTGTTACTTACATTTGCAAGTGAGTCTTCTCTCACTTTGCACACACATAATTCACAAAGCAAGAGAAGGGCCATTAATCCTTAATCCTCCCTCCTTATATAGGTTTTTTACTCTCTACATACATGTTATGAGTTTTCAAAAAGCTTGGAACTTTTTATTATCATTTTACATTTAGGCTTTTTAAAAGTCTTATGGTTTTGGCTTGCAAGCTACCACCTCTGTTGTTTTTTACTTGTCCAACTAGGCAATTGTATTTATGAACTTCATTATGACACCCTAGCTTGAGAAGCTAGTCTACTAAAAAAGCCATGTCCTCCAACATGCTCTCTCACTATTGTTAACCCTCAAACAACAAGGTGGAAAATTCGGAAAATCTAAAGCAGAAGACAAGGCCAAGAAAAAGGCAAACAGAAGAGGAAGGCGCACCAAGAAGAGTCTGGAAACACAAGAAGTGCAGAAAAGTCCTAAATCAAGGAAAAAGGTGCACGAGAAAAAGCACAAGTCTATAATTTTGTAAAAAAGTGCAAGGTGCACCACAATTTATTTTAAGACTGTTGGGCTCTCACCCGTGCAATTTGTAAAGGTGGTTGAGCGGTAGGAAGGAGGATAGGAAGATAGAAGAACAATGGGACAAAGGGCCCTAGGCAACGACCGGCCATGTAAAAAAGGGGATGATTGCCCGAAAGGGATTTAGGGTTATGTATATAAAGTTGAAAAGTGAATGAGAAGCTCATTCTTGTGTGTGGCAAAAAGATTCTTCTTCTTCTTCTCTTCTTCTTGCCTTCTTGCTTGTGCTTGAGAGAGGGAGTGAGTGAGTGTGAGGGAGTGAGTGTATGAGAGTGAGGGATTGAGGAGGAGAAGCTCCCCATCTCCTCTCTTCATCTTCTTCTCTTCTCTACTCTTCTCTTGTCTCGCGCGGCTATGGAGGATGGAGCTTGTTTGAGAGGGATCGAGGTTCTTGAGCTTGCCTCAAGGATCGTGGAGCTACTGGTGTGCACGGGAGAGGAGGGTACTCGATCGTGCATCAAGGTAAGCTCACTACACCCCAAAGGTAGGGAGGGCACATCGGCTATGTGAGAGGCAGCCATGGCCGCTCGACTTGAAACACTTGACCAATAAGTGGTCCATAGTAGGTCTCGGGGGTTGAGCTTGAAGCTCCCTTCAACTATTGCAAACACATGCCCCTCTCTCTCTTCACAAAGATAGACCTTGGGAACATATGAAAACCTGTCATAATAGATTCAAATCACAACACATTAGTAGTTAGAACCTTATGAGGTAGTGCTAGAACATGCTTATTATCACCTCCTGGAATTAGCAGATCCTCCCAAAAAATAGCATATTCTCTTTCAAACATGCACTTGCAGTAGCAAACATGCATGTGAAGCAACTGGCAACCAAGTTGATCACATGCCAGCTTCATCATGGCTTCCTATCATGCTTCACTTTTTGTTTTGTCTCAGAATTGTTCCTTGGTTTGAAACCATGACTGCTACCTAGACCACCCAACCAGACATACATGCTACTCACCTCTATTTTTGGCATCCCATTCAATCAATATGCTTCACTCAAAAATCATGTCCCTCATCAACTAATGTATCCTCAGGAAACACGCCAATGAGATGGAAAGAACCCCCCATCTCTATCAACCAACCTTTTAGCACAACACGATCCTCCCTCCGATTAACTTACCAAGCTCACAATAATTCTGCTACCACCTGAATATTGGATCATTCAAGCCTTCAACAACATTGGCCACCTCTGCAATCACAATTACTATTGAATACTGTGTCAGAAAACACTTATTGGGGGGCTCTTCACTATGGTCTCCTACTATATATGGACAATAGTGCTCCTTGTCTATCCTTCTTAATGGCAATCCCATGACCATTCATTATACTAGTACCCTTAGCAAAATTGTATCCACACATGCCCCCCTCCATTGATCTATGTCACACATGCTACTGGTACAATCCCACATTGATATTGCCCTCCGCAAGAGTCCATGTTCGAGAGTTTTTCATTCTAGTAATCATGGGCATTTGCATGATCACTCTATGCATACATCTTGATGTATATCTCCATTCCATAATGTGTAAATATAGCCTTGTATCGCCAATGCCCACAAGACCTCACATGTTAGTAGATCATGCCCTTATGATATTCCATTCATCTTCGTGATGATAACACCATTGTGCTTGAACCCAATATACTCAAGCTCAAAATCCTTTGTTGTCATGTAGTATTGAAACTCAAAATAGTTATCCATAGCCCTAAGGAAAGACCATGCTACTCATAGAGAATTAATATTGGAACATTTCCCATGAAGCATAAAAAAATTGTGTTCCCAAATGCCCAAAGGCACAAAACCATCTCCTTTGTTTCACACTCAAATAAAAATAAACACATTGATGCTTCCAAAAGCCTTCTTATGCTTTCAAACTTATAATTGATCTATCCTCCAATTATTGCTCCCATCCCACACCTGCAATTGCTCTTTTTAATGATGTTCTCCTTTTGTTTTCTTGATTTTGGCTCCATGCTTTGTGTCCTAGTAAAAATATGCTTTTGAATATGGACTCCATGCTCAATCATGCATGATTTGAGAAGAAATGAAAAGTCGTAACCCAGGCCATGCAATCACACAATCAATACAATAGGTGAAAAGATGAATGCACTGAAGGATTAGTGACTAGCCTATCTACAAGTGCCCATGCATCGTGTAAAATGCTAACACAATTCCTTGATTAAGTTAATATCCTTAACCTCAACTCTCATCACTTAGTGGAAGAAAGAATTGTTGAAATCTGCTCCACCCACCCAAATCTCATATACACTTAGGAAATAATGGTCCTCATGATGTTGACCAAGATACAAATCCCATCTCACAATTGAAGGAGTTCTTCATGACGCTCAAACTCACCCAACCACCTTTCCCACTCAACCTAAGATTCCTAATTTAGTCATGAATATTCTAACTCTCATGTGTGCAAAGAAAAATGCATGCACAATGAAGGTGCTCTCTCAAGTGCACATGCATCTAAATTTTACTGCATATAGCTACAATGGCATCATGCCATGCTAGTACTCAACAATGGTGCAATAGTGCATTAACCCAACCCATGGCATGGAAGTAATTTAAAAAATCAAGAGATGACCCTTGAGTGTAGTGTATCTAACAAGTGCAATGTGAAGTGCTCGTGAACCCATGATCCATATTATGTGCAAAGATATTGGCAAGAAAGTATACATGATTCAAGATGTTCAATAGTTACAATTAGAATCTAGCTCTAATTTGTCCAAGAAAACCATAATCTCAACCAGGACAATCAAGTTCTCAAGCACAACAAATTCAAAAACAATGTCTAAGACGATTCCTAGTCTAATTAAACACAAAAAGCTAGCCTTAAAAAAATAGCAAGACAAATAGTCATGCAAACAACTAAGCACAAAAATTCCGACCAACCTAATATTTTACTAAGGGTTTTCAATTTACATGAAAATGCATGACAATGACTTCCCAATTGCAATCCTCTACTTCTTGAAGTGCACCTCATTGCCTTTTGTTTCCTCTATTAGTTCTCATCATTTCTCCTCCTTTACTTGTGTCCCCTTGATGGGGATTTATCTATGTTTCTTGTGTAGGCAACCCATTTTGATCTACAAGGTTTCCATGATGTGAGAGAGAGAGAGAGAGAGAGAGAGAGAGAGAGAGAGAGAGAGAGAGAGAGAGAGAGAGAGAGAGAGAGAGAGAGAGAGAGAGAGAGAGAGAAGTGTGGAGAGAGCTTGAGATAAAGAAGGAAGTGAGTGAAGAGAGAAAATGAGAGTGAGTGAGTGATATCCACTCAAGGAGAGCACACATATAAGAAACCCTCTTCTCTTAATTTCTCTTGAGAGTGAGCAAGTGATATCCACTCAAGGAGAGCACACCTAAGTTGAGTCCTACCACAAGGAGAGAACGCATCTAAGAAACCCTCTTCTCTTAATTTCTAACCATTCACTCCTTTGCGATGCCTCTATATAAGCAAAGTAATGTAGCAAACCTTTGGGCATAGCTTGACCTGACCACCAATCTCAATGCAAGCGTGAATGTGAACAAAGTCTAGCTACTCCTTGCATGTTATTTCTATGGTTATTACAAACAAATAAAATTGAAGATAAATGTACTTTCTTAATTTAAAAATTTTAATGAAAATATTCTTAAAACATAGGATATATCAAATGTAGAAATTGAAACTTGTAAATATAGGTTCTACGAGTTTTTAAATATAGCTCGGATACGATGTCTTTTATGCAGAAAAAGTCTTAACCATTAGGAAATTCTTTCTAAAAGAAGCAATTAGAGTATTATATTTTTAAATGGATGGGTCGATAAGTAATGGAAAAATGTAGATAATCCAATTTTTTTCTTTTCAAAGAAGAAAAATTTATATAATGTCACAAAGTTGCTCTTTTCTTTTGAAAGTAACTCCTAGTTTATGAAGTCTTAACAAGTGATTAAAGAATAGAAATTGCTAGTCATTATTAATTAAAATGATATTGCAATATTAGTACTAATATTTCCAAAATGATTTTCTAGTTAAATTAATTTGTAATAGCCTAAAGTATCATGCATTTGAAAGAAAGTATTGTCATATAATAATCCATGGTTAGGGAAGCGAGAAATCCGATAGCCCTTATATATAATCCAAAGTTATAAGCTAGTCAAGTAAATGGGATAAATAGTGTGGATACCTAGGATGGTTAACTAAATTCCAAATTTCTACTAATATTTTTTAAGAAAATGAATTAGATATTACAAAGACATCAATTATTGATTAGTAACATCTAAAAAAACTAAAAAAAGATTAAGATATATAGTAAAAACAAGTAATTATGCTCCTAGATCCAAACTTCTTATAATTCATAGATGTACTATGAAGATGATAAGACTTTCCTTGTTTCCTTGTTGCAATACAAAGTTAAAGAACATATAAAAAAGAAAAACATGAACCATCCTCTTATAGATCACAACTCGTAGTTTTGAAAGATCCATCTACATGATGGTAGACTGATATATATAATAGATGTACTAATCAAATTATGAGATGAATTCTCATTAGAACCTAGGATCCTTAAGAAGGGTAATGAAGACCTAATGAAAAATAGGACCAAGGTTGAATGATGACTTTCTAGGTTTAGGTCTTAGATCCAGATTAAGCATTGTTTTAGGGATCTCAATTAGTCCATTACAAACCTTGGCCAATTGCAAAGTGATCTCCAACATTAAATACTAGAATACTTCTCGAGACCATTAGGTTAGTAGGTTCCTTTAGGTCGATCCTTGTGGTTGAGGCCAAATACTTCATTACAAGGTAGATTAAGGGTCTCCTAGTTGGCAAAGTCCAAGAAATCTAGTGGAATCAAGATGGCAATGATTGAAAATGGACATTGAGGGACTATTGAACATTACCTTGGTAGCGGGTATGATACATGTGGTATCAGTGCAAGCTTCTACAAAAAGAACCTTGATCAGAAGAAGAGGTCGATGGATAAATCTTGAAATTAATAAAATAATAGTGTGACAAGGAAAAGTGAGTACTTGAAACTTATTAATCTCCATGGAAACAAATCTAGACTTCAAATCCATAATGGTGGAATCACAATGGGAAATGTTCTAGTAAGATTAAGATCAAAGGGGAAACTATCATAAGAAAAACAAAATGCAGTCTCATAAACCATGGAAAGGGTCTATATGAAAAGATGATATAATATAACAAGAAAATTAAATCATGAATTACTGTGAGGGATGAGTGATATGCTATGTTGAGAAACTATGTTTCTCACTTTCCCTACTTGTCTAGAGGATGACCCACAATAATTCATGAATTATTTCATGTAGTCTACTAGGTGGGATCTCAATGCAGCTTCACCTTAAGAGAAGACATAGTCCATACAATGGAAGGGATTGTATCCCTCCAACCCTAAATTGATTAATTAAAATATTTCAGGAGATTAAGTGATTACCTAATCTAGTCAATTGAAATTAAAAATGAAAAAGTTAAATTTATTACTTAAAAATTAATAAAAATAAAAAATAAGGGAGTAAATATGTAAAAATTTCATTAGATATAAAATAGCTAATTAGATGTATCACCTTAATTTAGCCAATTGGTTAAATAATAAAATAATTAAATAGTTAAAACTTTAAAGTTGATCATTCTATTGTATGAGAGAAATTCTCACACTTAAGAATTATTATAATAGCTGTAAGTTTCTTTTGTTATGTTGGAGATTTTTTCATACTTCAAGATAAACACAAAAAATTTAGAGTTTTTTGTTGTTCTCTTGTGTTAATGTATCTTACACTTTAAAATAAGAGAGAAAAGAGAGGGTAGCTAAAGTAGGGATGTAAGAGACTCAAAAATTTTAGAGTTTTTATTGTTCTCTTATGTTAAAGTATCTTACACTTTAAAATAAGGGAGAGAAAAGAGGGGGTAGCTAAAGTAGGGATGTAAGAGACTCGAAATAAAGTGGGAAATATTAATGTGGGGAAATACTAGCTACATTGGCTACTATATAAGTTGTAAGGGACTTTTAGTTTTCATCATCAGTTATACAAAAGTCTTTTCATCTTACATTTCAGCTTCTCTTACCTCTTTCCTATATCTACACTCATCTTCTCTCTCTCTCTCTCTCTCTCTCTCTCTCTCTCTCTCTCTCTCTCTCTCTCTCTCTCTCTCTCTCTCTCTCTCTCTCTCTCTCTCTTTGTCTTCTCTCTCCTAGCTTACTCCTTTACAAGTCGTATCAAATCTTAGGCCCTTGGTCCACTTGATTTCCTCTTTTCTCTATTAGTTTCTCCTATTTCCATCTTTAAAAATTCCAACACAACATATACAAGGACACATGGCAAGTACTTGCAAGCTATCTACATGGAGCAAAGGCTAATCTTGGATTCTAATAAGAATCATGAATGGATTTTAGTCAACCTATCAAAATAGCAGCTCATGGTCAAGTTACAGGCCATTTTGAAGGTAAGTTGGTAGAAAGAGGACTAATTGGATCTAGTAGAAGTTTTAACTTCAATTATGTTTTGGAGGGAAAGTCCTTATCTTTTCCCTTAAATCTTTCTTAAGCTCCCATGGTGGATTCTTCCCAAGATATTTACCTACATGCATCAATGCCTTCAACTACTACCATAGCTTGATTCTTCACACCTGAAGGAGCCTGCTCATAACCATTAATGAAGGCAAAGTTAGCCACATGGATAGTAGGAAACTAGCACAATTTGCACTAATTTTTTGATTGGCAAACTTCATCATTTTCTTCAACTACAACACACTCAATCTCATTCTACTCAAACACTACTACTTGATTCTTGACAAAGGAAGCTATATTGATCAATATTGATGGCTATCTTTCACTCTTTTGAGAAACCCTAGCTATCATAAATAGGGCAGGCATTAAAGATTTATCCAAGCTTATTAGTTTTAAGGAGATTTTGGTCATTTTCATCCTTGGAGGTTACCTACAGCAAGGTTGTTCAATATTTTGGCAAGATTTGGAGCTTATTGGCATTATTGGAGTCTTTCAACCTTCCACTAGAGAAGAGATTCTTGATTCTTCATCAAACATGGAGACTTTCTATTTGTAAAGCATAAAGAGAGTTGAAGACACTATTCAAGGGATTTTAAGTGATCTTGCTTCTTCATCAATGACATTGGAGCATTATGGTGCTATTGGAGCATTATGGATTTGTTTTCTATAATAGGACCAACAATGCTATTACCATTTCCAAGCAAAGCCCCCTTGGTTTCATATTCCCATACGGGGGAACCTTCTATATGAGACCTAAGTTCTCTTAGGTGGGAGCCAAAACAAAACCGACTAAGCCCCAAATTGCCATTGGGGGAGCGTAAACTACTCAAACTTGCTAATGATTTGGTCATGAGCAAAAAAAAAGAGCATGTAAAGAATAAATCTATAGGCATTGTCAAGTATAAATCATTATCTTTAGCCCTTAGCCAATGAGGTATAGTAGCAAAATATCACCTAGAAACTCCAATACATAAATGTTCACCATCCATAAGCATTCTTAAGCATTTGCTAAACATTTTACTAACATCTCAAGCCAAAATGAGAGTGTTGTCCATTGCAGTAAAAACAACCAATCTACACAAATCTATGTTGAATATCTCAAAATACGTGCAAAATTTGGAAAATTTTTCTTTTGCAAAGGTTTCGACCAGGTTGAAATGGTTAAGGACATTGGGCCATTTCTCCAAAATCCATTTTTGTAGCAAGATATGGCTTCTACAAAAGAATGGACTATTGTAGGATTGTATAACACACAAATGATTCTAAGTTTAAGTCACATATATAGTGTATGTAAGTAGGTCACTAATAAAATCTCTAGCCTAAGTTAAGTCTAACCAACTCATTATTATGCTACTCATGATTGGTAATAGCTAGCTATAGCTATATTAAGTAGAGTCATTGCCAATACCACTCTGATGAGCTTGATTTTCAATAAAGCATGTAGGATACGATCCAATAGGTACAAAGTCAAAATATAGAAAGAATCACAAATAACTTCTATGCATTTCATCATGGTACCTTAAGAAAAAGTTGTGATATCATATGTTTGATCTCTCCCTCACATAAGACGTAGTGTTGTTCCAAAATGCAAAGGGCTCTGGCTCTTGTCAATACAACAAAAGAAATAACTATGTATAAGGAAACTAAGGTTAGTTATATACAAGGGTTAGTATTTTGTAGTTTTTGGAATCCACTAGTCATAGAAATTGGGATTGTACTCTAACTCAACAAAATCATTCAAATTAGTTGGTTTCATAGCTAGTCCACAAATGTATATAAACCAGATCACTAAGCAAGGTCCTACAAAGAGACTAATGTGTAAGTCCTCTGTAGTCAAAATATTATCAAGAAATGGGTGATATTTCAACTTTTGTGGAAATATTAGATTCCAAGAGAGAATGATAGAGTCCAAGGAAGTGATCTCATAGTAAGTGTATTCACTATACAATGCTGATCAGTCTCATTGTATTCACTATACAATGCTGATAGAGTCCAAGGAAGTGATCTCATAGTAAGTGTATTCACTATACAATGCTGAAGTGGATCAAATTGAAGTGTATTCACTATACAATGCTGATAAGTCTCATTGTCATAAGATGACTACCATCGTAAGCAATCTCATGTTGATGAGAACACCACTTCTATAAGAATGAACTCGAGGTGCAATGTCGCTGAAGCTCATCAAGTAGTGATTGGTCATTGATTTTGGTCATAGAAGTATGAGAGGAAATAAGTTATTATCAGTGCAATTGCATCATATGAAGGGCCTTAGCATATTCATCTTGCACCAAGAGGATTTTGCAAAAGAGATGCTCACTCTCTTCCCAACTAGGATGCTATTTGGAAGAAACTTCTATCTCCTCATCATCACAAAAAGGCCTAAATCAATCAAATAGCTTAGCATAAGTGGTGAGTATGGCATTAAATTGGAGTAGCCATTCTATTTCAAAGGAATTGAATTTCCTTGCCAAATGAGTAGTCATGCTACTTAAGGGTTGATATACTAGTAGAGGCAAGAGGTGAAAAGGAGGGTTGGGTTTAGTAGGGCTGATGTGGGGGTGAGTTTGAGCAACCTCCTCTAAGGCATCTCAAGATTTAACTAGCTCAACTTGGACAAACTTGTGAGGGTGGTTAGTAGGAACATTAGTAGTTGTGGGTCTAAGATCTGGAGTTTCAAGCACATTACTTTTAGCCACTATGTCAATGTTAGTAGAAGGTTTATGTACATCATTTTTCTTCACATCATATAATGAAGATTCATTCTAACTAGTGATAGAAGTAGAGGAAATATGAGATTCTATGTCACTCAACCTTGGAATAAACCACTCATAAAAGTTGGAACCGAATTGTAATGAATCATGGCTATCAAGAAGTTTTGGGTCATGAATGAGATAGAAAATAAACCTAACGACATCAATCATCATATTGCTTTGTCCTAATCGACTTGCAATGTGTAGCTCTTTTTGTAAAATGAATTTGTCATACAAGAGATCTATTTTAGCAAGTTTAGAAATATTGACATTGTGGATAGTTGCAAGTACTCTTAGAGATGTAGGGGCTACATATGTTGGATTGTGCAATGAATCCTAGAGCACCTTTCTTTGCTCAACTATAGTCATTAGTGGACTGCCATACCTTGTAGCTAAACCTTGACTTGAATACCATTTCCTTTCAAACTCACTTTGACCTTTTTCTTTTTGGGCTAACCCCACAATTTACATGGTCAAAGCAATCACAATTTTGTTGGTGTTATCCATCAAGACAAGCCATGAAGAAAATGATAAAGTCTGAGGAGGAGAAGTATCACTTGATTACTATGGTCCATCCTACATAGTGTTACATTTGGGTCTCTTTCTCTTTCCCTTGGATTTTGATGGGACTTGGGTTATGGTTAGTGGAGATGGCTTTGTGGGTTGTTTTGACAACCAAATCCAACAATTTCTTGTATAAAACCCTTGAGTACATAGCAATGCTTTGAAAACCTATCGCAACATTGTGCTAGCTCTATATGGATCCTTTATTCGATTGTATATCGAGGGGTGCACCTTATATAACACATAAGATACCACATGAGTTCAAAAGAAATGGTATTTTATTTAATAAAATTTATAAGATTATATATTTACATAATGGATTTTCAATTACAATTTGAAAAAAACTTAGTAAGTTTAGTAAAGTAAAAGGGGTCATTTTGTGGCCTTATAGCATGTAAAGAAAGGGTATTTCTTAATACCCTTTGAGCACATGTTATATAGATGATTTCTTATCAGTACAGCCCCTAAGGATTGTATACCTAGGTATGATGTGCCTTCTAGATGGAATTCTCTTCCCAACAATTGGAGAAGTTGATGTAGTGGTCCTAACAGCTTTGATCTTTCACTTGGTTCTAGGAGGAGTCTTACTCAATGGCTCTCTCTTGTCCTTGTGTGCCTTAAGTAGTTCCTTTAGAAATCTCTAGTTGTTCTCAGTATGGTTTTGGTCTAACTCTCTAAAGTATATGTAGTGTGCTATGTAGTCCACTTCACACTGGGCTGCATATTTGAAAGGCCTTCTAAGCATGAATTCCTTGCCCATATCTTCTCAATTTTGAAGCACATAGAAAATGATGGGTAGTCTCTCAGTCTCTATAGTCAAAAGGATCTTACATTGTCCTCAGAGGTTGTGTCCCCAATCTTAGTCCATACATCATATGTCAAAATATTATTATCTAAACCTTTGTCGATGATAGTATCAATGATGAGCTCTCACTTGGTAGTTAGCTCGACCCTAAGATATTCTTAGCTCTTCATCTTTAGGTTTAATGTTTGAGGCTTGGGCCTTTTAAATGTGGGGATATGCATACCTTGTTAGGGTGCTGCTAGAATCCTTGCTACATGCCAAACAATCATGATACATATGAGTGATGCCACATTGAATGCATCTTAGGTCATCCTTGGTGAATGTGTCTATCCCCATCCAATCTACTAGTTGTGGTCTAGGCTCTTAAGTTGCTAACTCAATCATATTGTCAATGGATAAATGGACGTGAAGGTTTCTCTTTGTTGTTGACTCCTAAGATTTTAGGACTTGTAGACCTATGGATTAGTCTATTATGAGGCACATCAACTAAGTGTTAGGCTCTAAAAAGCCAAATGACAAACTTATCAACTCTTCTTGAAAAGTTAAGATATTGTGCGGTTCCTTGCGTGAGTATTCCTTTAATCTCTCAACTTGTTTCTTAGGGTGCCTATCCTTCAATTTTATCTCTCTTTGATCAATCCTTCCTTATGATTGTGCACTAAATGAAAGTATTGAAATTGTCAACCCAGTGATTGTTTTCTCCTCTCAATTGCTTCAGCCTTTTTGCTTTCTTTGGATGGGACTCAAAATCATTCAAAGTTGGCTAACGGCTCATAGAAACTTGATCAATAGATTCTTACTCATTGGTCTATACAATGATTGGAATTTAGATCATGGTGGTAGCTTGGATATCCCGGCCCCCCCCCCCCCCCCCCCCCCCTTGAGTTTTAGTGGGTCCTATGGCTAGATATGGAGTTAGCCTAATGTGGGTGTGGCCTAGGTGTGCAATGTGTGCTAGGTTTGTGACAAAGTGTTTCCTTAGTTTAACAAGATCCTTCAAGACTAGTTGTACACAATGCAAGGACAAGATGTCTAGATGCAATAAGATATGATTGATGTTGTGCAAGGATGGACAAGTGCATGGATGGAATTGGGTGTGGGGGGGGGGGGGGGGGGTAGTGTGTGTGCGTGGAGGTGGTGTAGTGTGAAAGTGAGTCCAAAGGCTTGAGTAGAAGCACAAGGTTAATGTAGAAGTCCAAGGTGAGTGTAGAAGGGCTAGGCTAAGGTAGATATCCGAGGGTAGTATAGAAGTGAGTAGGGTATAGAAGTAAGTGGGTGAGTAAAAGTAAGTGTGTAGAAGTAGGTGAGTAAAAGTGAAGTAGGTAGAAGTACATGAGTAGTAGGTAGATAGAAGTAGGTGAGTAGAAGTGGATGGGTAGAAGCACGGGGGATTCACTAGTACTAATAAGGAGACGTCACCTGCATGCAAGAAATATATGAAAATACCCCTTATCTACCCCCTATTTATGGGACCTTACCTTATAAAATGTACATTCCTTCCCTTAAATAAACCCCCTCCCTTACACTCATGTGCTACCATACGATAAACCCTAGTGGACCCCCTGGGGGTAGAAGTGAGTGAGTGAGTAGAAGTGAGTGTCTACGTGGTAGTGAATGAGGTGTGGTGGAAGAGACCTAGTGGAAGTGAAATTAAGGGTGAAAGTGAATGTTTGGGTGTCTTGGTGTGAATGAACTTGATGGAATTGAATTTAGAGTGGAAGTAAACTTAGGAGTGTCTAGGTGGAAATGAACTTGATGGAGGTGACCTTAGTGGAAGAGTAAATTAGTGGGTGCCTTGGTGGAAGTGAATTTGTTGGTGGAATTGATCTTGTTGGGCATGAGTGAACTTGGTGGAAGTGAACTTGTGGTGGAAGTGATCTGGTGGTGGAAGTAAATTCCTTAGTGGAAATTATCATGGTCAAAATGAAATTGATGGAACTAATATTGTGGTGGAAGTAAATTTCTTAGTGGAAGTGATCATGGTGGAAATGAAATGCTAGTGTAGAAGTGGTATTAGTGTAAATGATCTTGTGGTGGTAGTGAACATGATGGAAGTGAATTCATGGTGGTGGAAGCGTACTTGTGGTGGAAACAAACTGTGTGGTTAAAGTGATCTTGGTGTAAGTGATCTCATTATGGGAGTGAATTCCTTGGTGGAAGTGAATGTGGTGGAAGTGATATTGGTGTAAGTGAACTTGTTGTGGAAGTAAATATGGTGGAAGTGACTTCTTTGGTGGAAGTGAATTCTTTGGTGAAAATGATCATGGTAGAAGTGAATCTAGTGGTGGAAGTAAACTACACAATGGAAGTGAACTACATGACAGAAGTGAAATTGGTGGAGGTGAATCATTATGGATGCCTACTGGAGAGTGTAACTGTGTGAGTATGGGAATGGGGTTATGTGTAGGTGGTGGGATGGGTGACTAAGTGTGTGTTGTATGTGTAGTGTGTGTGTGTGTTTCGGGGGGGGGGGGGGGGGTTAGGTCTTTTTTGTGTGGGTGGATTTTATGTTAAGTGGGTCTATCATGTGTGTGAATGAGTGGGTGAATATTTGTGTGTGAGAGTAATAGTGTATGTGCATGCATGAATGGTGTCTTGTGTGTGTGCGTGGGTGGTGTGTGTGTATACACTAATATTAGTGTATGTGTGTGTTTTAGTATGTGATAATGTGTGTGTGATTGAATGGGGTGAGTTGTTTGTGTGTGTGTTTATGCATGTGCGAATGTGGGTGTGGGGTGT
Source organism: Lygodium microphyllum (assembly GCF_053477565.2). Lineage (NCBI taxonomy): Eukaryota > Viridiplantae > Streptophyta > Polypodiopsida > Schizaeales > Lygodiaceae > Lygodium > Lygodium microphyllum. The sequence continues at coordinate 172,497 of NW_028229583.1, read as the reverse complement.
AAGAGTGTGTGAATGTGTGTGAGAGAGTGGGGAATGTGAGCATATGTGTCGTAGGTGTGGACAAGGGTATGTGGGCGGTGGTGCGTATGTGAGGTGTGTAAGGGGACTTGTATAATGGGTGCATGCACGAGCATCAAGGGATGCTTGCTACCATAACTAAGGTAGTAAATCAAATGAATTCGTAGCATGAGAAGTACGTGCATCTTAGCATATGATAAATCACACATGAAAGGTGTTAAGTAATGCGCATGGCCTATAGTCATATAGTCATGGCCAATCAAGAAAGAAAGGTTGAACAACATTCAAGATTGGGAGGAGCAACTCGATGGTGGCATACAAAACCAAGTTCTACAAACATTTGTTGAAGTTGTGAGTTAGTGAGTGCTATTGAGGTGCATGAAACGAGACAATGGCCTACTGCACTCGGTGTATTCTCTACTCCTTGCTCACATTCTATCCATTGTGGTATGTAATTTTTACATACAAGAACCAATTTAAAAAATATAATGAATCTCAATAAACAATTGGGTTGTATGAGTGCTAACAAAGAGGGTAAACATGTAATATCCACTAATCAAACATTTTTTCAATATATCATGATCCATTGATCAAGGTCTTATTGAAATATCAAGGCAATGTTTTTGAAAAGAAAAATTAAAAGATAACATTATGATTGTAAAATATTACATGGTTGAGAGCGGAATTTTGGTGCCGAAAAGTGCTTAAAAATAGCTAAAAATTATGAATATCAAGGGAAAAATATTCAAAACCAAAGGCGGCGGCTCGATCTAGAACGATTTTAAGCGTCAAAGTGCTTTAAAGGTGCCCGAGCGACACTTGTTGATTTTTCAAAATTTTTCAGATTGCCTTGCGGGTTGACACGAGCTACTGGCCGATGCGGGATGCTAAGCCGGATGCCCAGGATTTTTCAGAGCTCAATTCGGAGTCCGGACGGGGAAATGGCTACAAAATGGTCAAGATATGAAAAGGTGGACACTTGGGAGGCCAAAATTGGGCATACCTTTTGAGTTTGGACCCTCCCTCCCAAAATTTTATGCACCTCTTGATAAAAAAACGTGGAGAGAGAAGGAAGACATGGCGTGATCAAGAAATGGCGCATTTTTTGCTCTCTCTCCTCTCTCATCATTATTGTGGGCTGTGAGTACCCCATGGAACAGACATTGGGGTTGATCTTCTCCTTCTTGGCCGATCTTATCGCCGCCCTTCGCCCGTAGAATGGTGGACTGAATGAAGAGAACCAGATCTAGTCTTTCTCTCTCCTCCCTCTCTCTCTTCTAAGGGGGAATTCATGTGGGAAGAGGAAGGAAGAAGAAAGAATGGTGGAGGCTTGTCCGGCATGGATCGGATTGCTCCACGGGCTGGAAATGGTGATTTGTGATTGTGCTGGACATGAAGTGCTGCTGATTTTCAGATTTGCAGCCATGGACATGAAACCCGAAACACGCAAATAAGCGGTAATTCAATTTTTTTCAAAGGAAATTTGAGATTTCATGGCTTTTGATCGATAAAATGTTGTTCATGTGGGCTAAAAATTGTTTATGTTGCTGTTTCCCATGAGTACTTGCTGATCATAATCAGAAAATCAGAAAAATATGCATCTTGTGACTCAAAATAATACACTAAAACACGTAAAATATGGAAAATCAAGGGAAAATGATGTTTTTGGGCATAAAAATGGGAAAATGAATAGGAACACCAACTAAATTTTCATTTTTGCTGCAAGAAGGAACTAAGGGCCACAGCCCATAACCTATTTTGAATTTTTAGTAATTAAGTAATGAAAAAAATAAGGAAAAATACAAGGAAAATAGAGAAAAATCACTAAAAATATGGGAAAAATGCATTTTGGGTGCGGAAAATTAATGAAAATTAAGAACAATGTTTGTGAATGTTTGTGGGGACTGAAGCATGAGGATTTGCCTCAGTTCAAACCCACCTTCTTGTTCTAGTGTGTTTTTTCCGCTTTTTACACATAAAATGATGGCAAAATGCCCTATAAATCCATACAACAATGCAACATTTGATCGATGGGAGGGTAGAGTGGTTAAAGTGTGTCTAAATGTGGAGTAACATGATGAAAAGACTGCTGTTTTTGTTTGCATGCCATATAGGTCGGTGAATAATTATAAAATAAGAGCTTAGTAGCACGAGGATTTCCTCGGTGCTAGGTTCGTGCAACGCCGCATAAGAACGGTAGTTGAAAATCATTGAAAGGATGTTTTGCGTATGTGCACAATATTGATTTCATAATTGTTTGAGCACTTGGCATCCACAATATGCACAAATCATGGAAATATTTAAAGGTATCAGAAATCCTGGATGCACAGCAATTGCTTTCATTAGGACTTTGACCCACGTTGAGTGAGAAATAGGACACCCTAAGCCATAGGCTAGTCGTGGGGTCTAGGGGAAAGAGGAGTAAGGACAATGGTACATTTCTGTATACGATTAAATGGTACCTTGAGTGGATTTTGTACGAAATGTTTATATGTTGAGCGACACACCGAGGGGCCAATCCCCAAGGTGTAGGAGAGTCGCAGAGGGGTGGTGGCATTCAACCGTTGGAGGACCCCCTATTTCTGTGCTTCATGCCATTAGGCAATGTGTAAGGGACTCCCTTTGAGGAGTAGTGGGTGAGAGAAGAGTGGACTACAAACAACGTAATACGAACACAAGACATTTAGGAAGGCAATGTATGTGTCATCAACGCTCCTGGCCGCGAGGCCGTGGGGTTGTTGAGCGTGTGAGATAGAGGTCCGGCTAGTGCACGAGCCAGTGTCGGCCCGTTCTAGGTTCCATCAATGGTGGTTGCTTAATTGATTCCACATTGTTGCATTACTACTTGAATTTTTTATTATTCTTTGTGATGTTACAACTTCGTGTTATAGTCAAGTTATTGGCCACACTATGCCTATGCTCAAATCTACATTCACATTTAAAGCATCCCTTTTGACCACAATGAAAGTATTCCTAATTAGAGATTCTATATTGGGATCTCAAAACAACCCTTCTCTAGAGCATCTATAGTCTTTTTTTAAAATGCAATATTGGATCAGCTTTATAATATTGATATCAATAATAAAGACAAATAGGTGGAAATGGAGTGTTTGCTCCAAGTTATGTTCTAGAAACTAGATTTCTCAACATAGTCTCTCCTTCCTTGGTTCCTTATTCCTTTGCCTCCTCAAGATATTACAATGATAACAATGATTTCCCAAGATATTGGATTAGCATGCATGCTTAGTCCACTTTAAGTGGGATTAGTCTTGCATGATATAAAACACTAGTAGATAATTATTAGATGACCCTTAAGGATAGTTTTATGCTCACCAATGCTCTATTCTAAGGTTCCATGCATGATAACTACAAGGCTTTATAAATAAAGTAAACAAAAATTGCAAGCTATCATGTTTCTCACAATGGAATATCTCCACCATTGCTTCCATGACGGCACACTAATAACATCTCCTCATCAAAAGAAAAAGGCACTTATTTGCTCATTGCTCTATTTAAACACATCTCCAACAACATGGACCTAAATTCCTCAAAAGTGAGATATATATTCTAACCAATGTAGATATTGTAACCATGCTATCATATATGGGGTTAGAATTTTGCATACACTCTAACTGAGATCTTTATTTAGTGTTGCTATCTTGATTGCTACCATTTGAGAAGGTAGAGGTGTAACAAAAGTTTCCATTGCTTTTACTTCACAAGTCTTTTTTAATTCAAGTTTATTCTCCTAAGTTTGAGTCTTGGCCCATTTCCATGTGTCTCAAATTGATAGTTTAGTATGTCCCAAGCCCCAAGCTAGCTTTAAATTAGACTAGTAATAGATTTTATTGACTACATAAACATCTTTATGTCTCTAAGCATGAAGAAAGCTCGATGGGATTAAAATTTATTGCAAGGATTGGTTCAATGTGGCATTCATGAGATTGTCTTATACTTGATTCTTGGAAGTATATGTAAGGCCTCATCCGAGTCCAACATGGTGCTAAAATTGAACTTTCAAAATCATATATGGCTCATCATTTTTTGTTTCAAATAAGGCAAGTGGACAAGATCAAAGGTTTTGGAAACACTCATGCTTCCTCTTCTACCATCGACTATGCTAATAGTCGTCAACCCTAGTCTTTCTGATACATGAACTATTCTACTTTCCTTGATATTATTGCTCAATTAAGTTAATGATATAACACCATAAAAGAAATCTTGCTATAATAGAAGTATATCAATAAACACAAACACAAGAGAGAGAGAGAGAGAGAGAGAGAGAGAGAGAGAGAGAGAGAGAGAGAGAGAGAGAGAGAGAGAGAGAGAGAGAGAGAGAGAGAGAATGGGAGAGAATATCAACTTTCTATACCACTAAATTGACTAGACAAGTATTGTACAAAACTACTATTGTCCACTTGAGTGTCTTATGATCTTGAATCATAATTCATATAGATGTTTGATAGAGAAATAAGTTTGCAAAAATGAGTGCTCAATAGTTGTGGCATGCTAAAAGGATCTACTACATGTTTAGGTTAATCATAAACACACGTGGATAATTCAATCAAAATTGTTGCCACATTATGACACCAACACACCCACCTACATGTTTATCTAGTGAACATTCTATATATTATTTTTAGTTATTTTCCCATATACCTAGAATCACGCCCATTTCCTCTACCAAAACCCCTAAATAGGGACACCTTTTTACTCCCAATGCCCAATGTAAGAGATATAATAAACCCTAAAAATACATAGAAAACACCCTCCATGTACATCCCTCCCTAATGCATGTGCAGCTCATTCTTGAGAAGTACACATCATGGAGGAAAATTAGGATCTCCATATGATGATGTATGGGCCATACTTGGAGTAACTCCAATGCCATGTTCCTTGTTCCTTGTTCTCAAACTCCACCTTTGTTTGCAATATATTCCTAAATATGCAAGTAAACAAGACACAAAGGAGAATTATGCTACTGCAAGATAGATGATTATATGCACCTCCATCTATAAAAGAGTCCAAAATGAAGTATGTCAAATTTAGGGTTCAAAGACTATGCACAGACACAACTTGGGGAAGAAGAAGATTGAGTGAGGATAACACAAAATGTATGAGTAGTATCAATAGAGAAGATTTACTAGACTAAATATGCCATAAAGGTGAATAGACATATATATAAGGCTAAGGGGAAAAAAACTCCTAGATAGGAAAAAAAGTGTCCTAGTAGTCCTAAGTTTGTTCATACACATCATTATTGAAATATAGTAACAAACCCCCCATTGGAGTGATTGCTAAACAAGAGCTCGCCCTCATGTATAGGAAAGTGCCAAGTCTGATGTACTATGATCAATCCACAAAGGGGAATAAGCCTAAAGCTTTGCAAAAAGATTCAAAATTTGGATAGGGAAAAGTTTTTGTAAAAATATCTATAAGTTTTTCCTATTTTGGTATATAGGCCAAGTTGATCTCTCCTATGGAGAGCTTGTTCCTAACATAATGATAATGCACTTCAGTATGTTTACTATGAGCAAGGAATAATGAGTTTCATATAACTACTAATGCACTTTAGAAGATGGTGGTGGTAGATTACTATCCAACACCCACATTAGCTAGTATGCCACAATGGGCTACTTCTTGCTTAACCACAATATACATGAGCTACACAAAATGAAGAAAAAAATACTTATAAATGCATGAGTGTTATATCAATCAGCCCAGTCAAAGTTCAAAAAAGCATATAGATTTGGTGGTCATGATCCCCCCCTTGGGATAAATTAGCCCAAGGTATTGAGTATCACTCAAGGCATAAGATATGTTTCATTGCCTCTACCAATGCTTGGTACTTAGGCTATGCATAAACCTTCTTATCAATGAGACAAAAAATTGAATGTTTGGTCTCATAATGCAACATAAATCAAGCATGTAATATCTTGTTATAGAGAAAGGTATCAAAGCAGTCCTCACCATCATGATAACTCAACTTCAAACATGTATCCATAGGAATAGCAATGGACTTGCAATCTTCAAGATTGAAAATGTACAATAAGATCTTGATATACTTTGTTTGATAATAAAGTACTACCTTCATTCCAATGCTTGAGTTGGATGCCCAAATAATGATGCAATAGATCTAAATCTGACATGTCAAAACGTGAATTTAACTTAGCCTTAAAATTAGCATTATGTGTCTCACTAGGAGTGGTGCAAAGCATGTTGTCTATAGAAACCACAATGATTAGAGTCACATAACTAGCATGTTTAACATATAAGGTACTCTTAATCGGACTATTCTAGAAAACCATGTGTAGACAAATATGCACGCATCTTCTCACACCAATCATGAGGTGCTTGCTTCAACCCATAGAATTCATTTTTCAATCTATACACTTTGTTTTTGTGCCTCTTATATATAAAGCCATGAGATTGAAAAGCATACACTTTATTATGTAAATCATTGTTTAGAAATGTAGTTTTGGTATCCAAATGATGTACATGTCAATCATTATGAGTTGCTAATACAAAAATGCTACATATTGACTGGAGCCCCAGGCAGAATACCAAGAAAATGGAAAAACTGCTACAAAAAAAGCTATCTCGTCACAAACAAGCATGTTCATTATACTCTAGAAACCACAGGAAGGAAAAAGAACACCAGAAACAAAGAAACTTTATATGAAACATCATATAATGAATCTCCCATAGACTTATCATAAAAAAACTTCAATATATTATTCATAGAAACCATCAAAGAACAAAATAAACATAAAGAAATGATCAACTCTGAATGGAATTCATCACATAGTATCCATATTTCATCATCTTCATAGTCTTTCTCTCAAATTTTCACATATAGATACAATGTTTCTTCATAAAAATTGTCTATCTCTCATACACTATCACTCTCTCACATGCTCTCTCTCAATAATACATGAGAACAACAAAGAATCACACTCAAGAATCCTCTCTTGGTCATGGATACACCTCCCAAGAGGTATGTCTGATATGAAGAGACACTAGAGACACTACAATGATCTCTCGAGGCTCACTACTATCACTATCACTTTAGTCTTCACTTCAAGTCTTCAATAGCCACTTTCTTTGCTTCTTCAAACTCTTTTGAGCTAACATTATTCCATTTCCAAAATTATAAAACTCCACCAAGCTAAATATCCACCATCAAACAAAACACTCACAAGAGCATATAGAAGACAACAAAAGATCCACAGAAGCTCAATAGAAGGTCAACAAAAAGTACAAAAAATCATTCAACTAAAACTTAAACTAATCCAAACCATCCATCTCACTCCCAATAATTATCAAAATGACTCATTCACAATCATAACCTCTCAAACAAAAACAAAACAAATCAAAAGAGAAGCAAAACAGACCTATCATAACCAAACAAACACACCACATGTCCAAATACCACATCATAACTTGATCAAAAATCATCATGAGCTTCTCAAACCTACTAAACCCATTCCAAAACACTTCCAAACCATCCTAAAACCAATCAATTAACCACAAAATTAAAAAAATCACCCAAAATCTAATTTTAAAAATACAATCATTTCAACACTTTACATTATTATAATACAACAAGTGGGAGCAAAGGTCTCATCACATTCAATGGCCTTTTGTTGAGCATAATCCTTTGCTACAAGTTGAATTGTATAGCAATCAATAATCTTAGCCTTCAACTTGTAAACCCACTTAATATCAATGGCCCTTTTGCTAAGAGGCAAGTCACATATGAACCAAGTACTGTTTTTGACAATAGTATCATATTAATAACGATCCAATTTTTAAAAATGTTTGTCTTTATAAAAGAAATAGTTTCATCCCCATCACATAGAATAGAAACAACCAATGCATAAAAACTTGATGGATAAGAGGCATTGTGAGAGAAAAAATGAGTATGATTAGACAAAGATGCATCCAATTTAATGGCTTGCAATGTTTGCATTATCTGTTTTGGCATTGTCCTAGAATACTTAATTTCTATTCTCTCATCAAGAGGTAGCTCATTCATATCTACATTTGGAATGAGTTGACATGCAGAATCATAAGAAACTTGCATAAGTTGAGAAGTTTCCTCATTTGGTGCTACATGTGAAAATGCACCATTGAAAAGAGAAAGCAATGTTTCATAGGTGTCTTGTGAACATGCATCTCTATATGGATGGTACAACTTATAACCTTTTATTTCACTAGAAAAGCATTTTATAGCCTTGTCATCTAACTTTTTGCATTGTTACATTGGTACTAAAGTATAATCTAGGTAACCAAAAACATACAAGTGAACAACATATGGATTTTGTGCCATGCTAAGCCTCATACATAGTGATAGACTACAACGCTTTAGTGGGATAGTTGTTAAATATATAAGCTACATACAAAACTATCTCAAGCCAAAACCTATGTGGCAAACCTTGAATTTTAATCAATTCTTACAAGAATAGCCTACATTTTTGGATTTTCTAAAATTAACCTTAAACATTTCCCTTAATCCTATGGTTTGAGACATGTTTTACCTTAGTCCTATGCATCTGAGGGTTTGAGACATGTTTTACCTTAGTCCTATGCATTTGAGGGTTTGAGACATGTTTTACCTTAGTCCTATGCATCTGAGGGTTTGAGACATGTTTTACCTTAGTCCTATGTTTTTTATATATCTTTGACTTATAAGTAGATCATTATAAATATGTGATAGAGCTTTTCTTGATCGTCATAAGATTGATGTAGTTCTTATTACTACGTATACTAATAACCTGCTTCTTCTTTTTTGTAAATTAGGTACTTTTTTATCATGATCATATGGTCTTCTTTATGCTTCTTAATTCACACTTGCATTGAGATGGGTTGAGGATGGTTGGTCAAGGATAATCCCACTATGTCCAAAGGTTTGGCGTTGCTTGCATGGAGGCACCATGGCGACGAAGTGAATGGTTAGAAATTAAGAGAAGAGGGTCTCCTAGATATGTGATCACATTGGTGGGGGGGGGTATTGTTGTCCAAATTGGGGAGGATAACGTGTTTAAGATGTAGAGGGAGAGAGAGACACACGCACATTGAGTGAGGTCATCTTAGAGAGTAGAGTGCGCTCAATAGTTTTTCTTCATTATTTATTAAGTAATCGACATAACTGCAATAGAGAGAAAACCATAATGATAACCTAACCATACTCCTAACAAGAGTTAGATCTCGACTCATTTATTAATGCACACATGACATTCGGATAGTTGGACAAGGAGTCAGATAAATGAGCTTGATTCCACTCACTCCCCTCAAGCTCAAGTAATCTATTGTATCCCAAATAGCAATCTAAAATGAGTAAACTTATCTTTATCCAAGTGATTTTGTAAAGATGTCCGCTTCTTGGTCTTCTGTCTTTCACATGGATAAGGTCTATCTTGCCTCCAAGTACCATTTCCCTGATGAAATGATAATACACTTCTATGTGCTCCAATCTAGCATGATGAACATGATTACTTGCTAGAAGCACACTCCTCATGTTGTCATTGTCACTAAATTGATTATCTTATTATGCATTCTCTATTTAATAAATTCATGTCAATAAATTAATGACTCACTTTTCTTTAAGTGTTGATGATGATCTAGCATGGAAATGAGAAAATTTAGAGACCAATATTCCTAGTGCATCACTTAATGTGGTGATCAAAGCACTGTGACAGGGATATCTGGTACAGGCAATACAAGTTATAAAGGGAGAAAGAAGTGTTTGCCAAGTGTAAGAGTCTACACGAGAACCAATGAGTTACACATAAATGAAGATGGATTAAGTTCTAAGAAGAGGAAGTGCATTAGCATTGTGTATATGTATTTATGTGTGCATCCGAGGATGCATGGGAACATTTACTTGTGTGTAATGAGCATTGCATTCATTTGGGGTCATCCTCTCCCTTACAAGTCAAGGTTCAATGTATTTTCTTTCATTAAGAAAGACAAGAGAGGCAATTCTCTCACTAAGAAAGACAAGAGACGTGATCCTCTCAAAGTGAGGAGAGAAGTAATTTTCTATTTCTAAGGTCTAAAAAGACACAAGCTTTTGTGTGGAAGTCAATCTTAAGGTTGAGGCCCAAGGCAATTTAATGAACTCTCCTTAAGGTGTTTGCATGGACCACAAGTTAAGAGTACAGTTTGAGAAGCTGTTCTTTAAAAAAAAAGACATGGTGAATCCATTTTTAAAATATCTCGCGATAAAAGGATGATCTCTAAAAACAAGCCACTTGGGTTATCGAAAGCAGCGAGATCTACAACTTTCATGTTGGACGTTTTTTCATCCGAACAACGCATAGAGAGATATCTCAAAATTAGCGCTGTAGAGTGGAACAACCACATCTTGCATGAAGATCAACTCAAGTCTCTCTCCAAGAAGAGAAGCTCTTGAAAGCCTATAAAAGAGGAGGCTCTCCTTGGGTGTGAGGGAGGTAAAAGGAAGCATCACTTTGCATGCATCCAAGAGGAGAAGAGAAGGTGCAAGTGCTGCAAAAGCTCTGCTGAAATCAAATTCCAAGAGGAGAAGAGAAGGTGCAAGTGCTGCAGAAGCTCTACTGAAATCAAGCGCTAAGAGGAGAGCCCTACACATATTGTGTAGGAGAGAAGGAGACTCAAGAAGGATCAAAAGGTGCCAACTTCCAAGTTGTGCAAGTGTTAGTCGGTTGTATACCATGCAAGGAACCATGATCTTGTTTCCAAGATCTACAAGTAAGAACTGGCTTATGTGTAATGGAGGAGCTTGCTCCTTGTCAATAATATAACTTCACAAGGGGGGGATTGGCCCATCTTCCAATCCCTTGTGTGTTGCCAATTTCTCTACCTCTCTCTCTCTCTCTACATCTTTCTTTTATCTCATCTATTCTCCCTCTGTGCCAACATAATATTCTCCATATATATATTAAGTATATAAGAAAGTCTAGCGTGTATCTCGGATCTTATAACAGTCATAGTATAGCTTGACTGGTTTATCCACATGTACTCTCAAGTCATCTAACATCTTAACCAGTCAGGCCGCTTCATATGCAGCTAAGGTTACTAGAGAAAGCTACAATGGGTTGCTTTTTAATGCTCCAACTAATAATTCTGGTACCAAGACCAAATGCATACCCACTTGTTGATCTTCTATCGTATGCACATCCAACCCAATCCACATCATTATACATGTAAGCTCAAGAGGTTTACCATACTCATAAAACAGTCAGTAGCATAGTGTAGCATTCACATACCTCATAATCCTTCTCATTGCATCTAAATGAGGTTTCCTTGGCCTTTGCATGAATTGATTTATCAACCCAACTGAATAACCGAGAACAGGTCTAGTGATGGTAAGATAAATCAAGCTACCAATAATCTGTCTATACGTGGTTACATTTTCAATATCATTTCCTATATCAACTGTCAACTTGATATTTTTCTCTAATGGAGTATCCAGGGGCTTGCACTCCAACATACCATACTTTTCCCGTATTTTATGTGCATACTACTTTTGTAACATCTAGATTTATTGAGGTGTATGTATGGATTCAATGGGGTGTACGTATGACTTCAATACTAAGGAAAAATTTCAGCTCTCTGAGATCTTTTATTTGAAACTCTTTCTACATCATAGATTTAATCTCATCAATCTCGTATGCATTATCACTTCTAATAAGCAAGTCATCTACATAAACCACCAAAATCACATAGCCTTTCTTTATCTTCTTGGTAAACAAGCTATGATAAACTTTACCCATTTGAAAGCCAAGTCTCTATAAGTACAAGCTGATTTTTCCATTCCATGCCCATGATGCCTATTTAAATCCATGTTGTGTGTTCTTCAATATGCAAACATAAGACAAATATTTAGGATGTACATTTCCTTCAAGTTGATACATGTAGACTTGTTCCATCAAATCACCATTGAAAAATGCATTCTTTATGTCTATTTGATATAACTTCCAACCTTTGGATGCAATCGATGCAATAACTATACATAAATTTGCCATCTTTGCAATAGGACTAAATGTCTCATTATAGTCCAACCCATACTGTTGAGCATAACCCTTCACAACTAACCTAGGCTTGTATCTTTCAAGTGAGCCATCTAATTTGCATTTGACTTTGTAGACCCAGTTTCATCCAATAAACATCTTGCCTTTAGGTAGCTTGACTAAATCCCAAGTTCCATTTTTCAACAAAGCATAATACTCTTCGTCCATTGCTTTGCACCGATTCTCATCTTTGACTGCTTCTGCAAACACCATGGTTTCTTTGTAACTCAATACCTTTGTCATGTATACATAGTGTTTAGCTGAGTATCCACTATAAATAAATCTACCTATAGTTTTTTTGTCTCCCTGTGATCTTCATAGCTATGGTGCACTATGAGACTCCGCTCTCTCATGAGGTGATACATACCTCTACTTAACATCAGGTGTAACAACTGTAGCAATTCCAAATACACTATCCAAGCTATCAATGGAATCATATCCCAATGTCAGTGGACCTATGACATCATCAAATGCCTTCTCTTTTCCTTTATCCTTGTCCAATCCACCCTTATTAACATATCCATGTTAGTGGAATAGGAACCATCAATGCATAATCATCTTGTCCAAGGACTCACACTGATAGATACATCATGTGTAGGTCCACTAGCAATAGTAGTGTCCTGCACCCCATTTTCAACATATGTACTTTTTGAAGTACCATTATGAAATGTTACTTGCTTAGAATCATACCATGATGCTAGCTCATCAAATACCACATCACGGCTAATCAAAGTCCTATGAGTAGACGGATCATAACACTTATAACCTTTCCATTCTTGTGAGTAACCAATAAAGAAAAACTTAATTGCTTTTAGATCAAGCTTTTTCTGTTTCTCATCATGTATATGCACATATGCAACACTACACAAACACTTTCAAGTGTATAATGTCAAGCTTATAACTATAAAGCTACTCATATGGTGTCTTCCCATGTATGCCAGTTGTGGGTGTTTGATTCATGACATAAACATCAATATAACAATTATTTTAGCCCAATAAGAAAGAGGCATATTTTTCTCATTTAGCATTGCCGTGATTGCTTCTGTAATGGCCTTATTTTTCCTTTTAGCCACTTCATTTTGTTGAGGAGTATAGTTGCATGTCAATAGTCTTCTAATTCCATGCTTAATCAACTCCTTTGACACATATTCACCGCCACCATCAGCTCGTAGGCTTGAGATATAGCAATTGAACTCTTTCTCTACATGTCGTTTAATATCCATAAAGCTATCAAGAATCCCATCTTCATGCTTTAGATAATGTATACCCAAGTATACTTGCTAAAATCATCCACAAAGGTCACATAATACTACCTAGACCTTCCAAGAGATTCATTATGAGCAGGTCCCCATACGTCCAAGTGAAGAAGCTATAAAGGTCTACTATTGTTCCATGTATGTCGGCAAACAAATGAAAACTGGGCTCTTTTCCCAAATTGACAGGCTAAATATATCTATCCCAAATCAACATATTTGAACCTAAGCAATCTTGAAAAAATATCTTTTTGCTACATATTTTTCAGCCTTTGTATATTTATGTGTCCAATGTGTTTATACCAGATATTTATGTCTCTGGCACTTGCATCATCATGAGTAAACATTGTGCTTTCAGCTCAAGAATATTTGCATCCAAAGCAAACATTCTTCCATGTCTTTTGCCCTTTGCAATCAACTTGTAACCTCTGACATATTCCTCTATAAAACAACCATATTTGTTAAATCGTACCTATAGGTTTTGTTCAGTCATCTAGCCAACAAATAACAATTTTTTTGTGATTGACAGAACATGCAAAACATCATAAAAATTCTTCTTCTTACCATCAAGCATAACCAATGAAACAACTCTTGTATGAGCTATGAGATGCTGAGTGTCATCTCATGTGCATACATAGCCATTTGTTCCTACTTTCATTTTATCAATCCACTCCACATGTGGTATCATATGGTTTGATGCTTTTGAATCAATATACCATATGCCATTTGACTTTTCTTTGCTAAGTAGCCTTGTTCCGTACATAAGTCATAGCAAATAACCTATCACCACTCTCATGATCTACATGACTGGATGAGGCATACCAACCCTACTGCCTGCCTCTTTGATTCGCTTGCTTCTTCCAACATTCTTTAGCAATGTGTCCATACTTCCAAAAGTAGTGATATTCCTTATCCTCATTTGCATTGTCATGAATAGGGTGTGAACTACTTGGATCCCTTGCCTCTATAGTTGGATCTCCCCCTCGCTCAAAAGTATTCACCACCTCTAGTAGTGTGTCCTTGATTTTGCATATTCTAATATGCATTTTGTCAACCATGAAAGGATCCCATGCCACATCTACCACAGCCTCTCTTATTTCAATAAAATACTGCATCTTTACCTTTCAAGCTACTTGAGCTAGTAGCTAAACCTAGCTTAACCTCTTTTGAATGACGTATTCAGGTCCAAGGCCATTCAAGGTCACTATAACCAAATCCTCATCCTCTACTTCAGTTCCGATAGTCGCCAACTGATCAACAATGGTTTTTATTTGTGTTACATACTCTTGAATGGAGTGTCCTTTCATATCCATGGTATTGAACTTCTTTTTCAACTATAATTTCCATGCACTAGTAGTAGTACCATAATATCTCATCAGGAAATACATGCATCTTTTGGTGTCTTGATGTTAATAATCTGCATTACCCTCGCATTTGAAATACACAATGAGAGCCAATGCAAGACTCTACGAGCTCTTTCTAGCCAAGAACAATGTGCTCTTAGCTATTCAGCCAGCTGGGCTCTTTCCTAGAAGCTTGGGTTCAGCTTCAACACCTATAACAAGGTCCCAATATCCTTTGCCAATTAAGAAATTTTCCATGTGGAATTTCCATATTGCATAAATATTATTGTCCAACTTCTCACCTACAATTTATGTAATATTTTTGGATCTATATGCATTTTCCATGTTTACGACTCTATGCATTTGCTACAGTATTCAAACAATCAGTGCTTGACTCCTCCCTGCAAACCAAGTTAATCTTTCATTGATGAAGATACTTGTATAACATCCAAGTACCACATGTACACCTATTGTTACCCTGCAACTAGTTTAGTCCATCTCATATAAGCATGTTGTAGTAGACATCAGTTCACAAATGAGAATCCCAAAAACTTTCAATCAAGTAGTATAAGTGTGCCACTGCTCAAACAACACAATTTCAAGTAAAAATGTCATATATGCTTCTCACAGGCTGTAAATAGCCACTACTATGTTATAAGTAGTAGTAAGTTGATCCAAATTTGAGCATTCAATGCTCAATACATCCCACAACTCATCCACAACTCATGTGACAAGGTCCAAGCATTTGCTCTAGTACTAACTAAGCTTCAATATGCTTCAAGATTTCAAGTGCAATCTATCAAACTTCTAGGATAGATTTCAGCCTATGAATACACTTCAAAACTAAGCTTTAGGTCCTCACAACAGTCCCCCAAGTATACATGAATGGTACTACATTAGTTGCCAACAATATCCCACTAATGTGGGATATGCCAATGTCATGGGCTGATGCTCTCATCTTAATAGGAACTCAAGATGTTCTCTCTAGATGGAATCTTCAATCCATGTTGCACCTTATTGGGATGTCTCTCCACTGAACGAGGTATTCACAGACAATACATTTTCTAAGAGGTTTGTATAGAATTTTCTCAGGCTATGCCTCAAGGATCCGTTGAGTTGGCATTACAATTTGTATGTTATCAAGGACATGAATAGGGTTAGGGATGTACAATTTCAAATGCTTACATGAAAAAAATTTGCACTTTGATATGATGTAGAAGTTCTAGCTTATAAGCGTTTCTATCAAGACACTTGACTATTTTATAGAGTCCACAATAGTTTGGGTTGATGAGCTTCTTGAAATCACCAAGGGATAAGGAACTTTTCTTTGGCCATACACTAAGGAAAACTATGTCTCCTCTTTGAAAGTGTATAGAGTCCTCTTGGGATTTGCATATGCCTTTTACCTATTGTGAGCTACTTTAATATGCTAGTGAATAGCTTTGATATACTCTTTCATTTCTTGTAGCATTTTCTTAGTTTCTTTGATTCTTATGATAGGATAAAAAATGTTTGATGTATTCCCACTTCATGTGAGGGATGTCAAGTAGATTCAACTCACCCAATTGCTTGATTCTTTTAGTTAGGGATAAAAAATTTACATAATTACTTAAAATTTTATGTAATTAGGATACGTGGTTCCTAAGTTAACATGTTTACATTGATTTATGATTACTCTTGAGTAGGTAAAAGGTAACCTAGAAACTAGCCAAAACCCAAATAGGTTTCTTAATTTTCTCAGTTAGTCCCCCCAAAGTATGAGATAACCTGGTGGACTGGCTGAGACCCAACAAAAATCTTAGTGGGCTTTAAAATCTATAAAACTAGAGCCTGAGTGGCCTATAGGGCTACATTCTACTCCTTCTCTCCTAGTAATGAATGTGTGTGTGTGTGTGTGTGTGTGTGTGTGTGTGTGTGTGTGTGTGTGTGTGTGTGTGTGTGTGTGTGTGTGTGTGTGTGTGTGTGTGTGTGTGTGTGTGTGTGTGTGTGTGTGTGTGTGTGTGTGTGTGTGTGTGTGTGTGTGTGTGTGTGTGTGTGTGTGTGTGTGTGTGTGTGTGTGTGTGTGTGTGTGTGTGTGTGTGTGTGTGTGTGTGTGTGTGTGTGTGTGTGTGTGTGTGTGTGTGTGTGTGTGTGTGTGTGTGTGTGTGTGTGTGTGTGTGTGTGTGTGTGTGTGATCTACAAGTAAGAACCGGTTCACAAAAACTATAGGAAAAAGATTATGATAACTCATTCCAGGCAGTAGCAAGGTGTTATTTACAATTAACATTGGATCAATTCTTGAACTTGATTCTAGGGTTCAAAGAGAATATCCTCCTAATGATTAGGAAAAAGTACCAAGATGTTCTTGGGGGAAGAACCTCGCAGGGGCAACAAGTTCCTAATTGTAAGTCACTAACAGCTACTCTAAGAGGTTGTGGACTATCAGGTCCCTATCATTTAAGTGGAATATGCAGGCAATAAGTATGTTGGATGGAGGTTCATGAGTGGATATTCTCTCTGAAAATACATATTTGGCCAGTAAGCAAGGTGTGCCCCATTTCAAGTTAAAATGGTAGCCCAAAGGAGGTTACAAGCACTTGCTATATTGAAGAATCAACAAATCAAAGTTGTAGCTTGAACTTTAAATTTAGTTTTTTGGTAATGGGGATGTCAGAGCTAGGAGAGTCTTATCACATGCTTTTAGCTAGGCCATGGTTCAAATTAGGAGAGTTGAGATAGGATTTGGGTATTGACTATGTACATATTTCCCAAGGTTTAACGGATATCAAACTATCCATATTAAATCAAGTCATCCTAAAGAATAAGTCTAAACCAGTGGTGGCACAAACAATCAATTTGGTGGATGAAGTTGAGGATGATAAGGAGTACTTTATTTAGGTAGACCCTTTTGCATTACCAATTTTTGAAATAAACATGGATAGCATTATTCAGGGGTACCAGGTGTAGCCCAGCATCATTGCAAATGAAGTTTCTAAACAACAAATTGTTCAAATCGTAGTTTATGACTGGTTGAGCCAACATCTTGAAGAGCTTTTGGCAAGGCAGGAGCAGTCTAAAGTCCAAGAAAGTTCCCGGACTAAAGTAAATAAAATATTTAAAGATTTTATAAAGATGCTGAGGAATTTTAGCTTATGGACAATTTAGGTGTTTAGTATGAAGAAGGACAAAGAGCTATCATTCATGCTAAGTAAAGTATGAATACGATGAGGAATTATACAATAGTCTTGGAGGATGAAGTGTAGGAAGTCAACCTGAATGATGAAGGAGAGTCCAAATCAATTAAAGTAGGCATTTATGTAGAACAAGACTTCAAGTAAGACTTGATAAAGTTGTACATGGAGTTTCAATATATATTTGCATGGGTTTCACCACACATGAAAGGTTTAATATAAAATTGGTTAAATTGGATGAGCTTGTAAATAATACGAGAGATCTACACGTAAAATTGGCTAAATTGGAAGATATCCTAGGAGAGCTGCTCCTTCACAAGCTCCAACTAGGAGTGAATTTGTTTGCAGATATTTGTGGTGTGACAATGTTGAGCATGGCCACAGGGACTGTGAAGCTTACAAAGATGCTATGAGAAAATATTTGATTTTTTGGAAGGATGGAAAAAATTGTGCTAGTGACAATAGATCTATCTATTGCTACAAGCTTTGGCAAGGGTGGCATAAAGAAGATTTTAGAGGATATGTTTGTATGGTCAGCCTATGTCGCCATAGATGTTGCAACTTATGGATTGCAAATTGAGAATAAGTCTAGAAGCAAGAAGTAGCTTTGGACCTATACCTTGCGGACTACAGGTAAGGGCAAGGTGCCTCAAACTATTAGATTGCAGATTAGATGGATCTCATCCTAAACTCAGGGTCTTTTGATTAGTTTCCCTTCAAAGCACCTTTTGGCACATGCCACTCCATCCCTCGGTGCAGTTGGCGACCACAGGTCGACGAACTGGCTCTTTTGGTAATAGCATGCGTGTGCCGAAGTGTCTCCTAGCCATTCATCAAGCACGGGATTCTACAAGGACACCCTTGCTAATACCATCATGGCCGTGTTTATAATGATTGGTATGGCAAGAATTTGAAGCCTTGCCTCTTTAGTTAGCATCAGGAGCAGTAGAGCAGCCTTTTGCAAGGATATGCTGGGTTCTCTTTTGCCTCGGTAGATGCATAAGGTAGAGCGTGTTCAAAAAGCCTATGAATCCTTCCCCGTGCATGCGACTCAAGATAAATGCTCGAGCGCAAGGCGTGGTCCCCTCTTTGGGGGATCACTAGAGGCCAAAACCATAAAATAAACAATCGGTAGGCCCGATTGTTTGAGAGTGAAGTGTGACCCACTAGCAACACTTGGGAGGGGAACAAGAGTAAGGGAAGGCGCTGATCATCGACTTAGACTAAGGAGAACGAAAAGCTTACATGGCTCATATTAATTAACCTTGGTATGTAATGAATGATACGAGAATGGTTTCAAGTGGCTGAGAGAAATTGCACCCTACAAAAGATAAGAAGGCCTCGGTGGGGCGGCAGAGCATTTCGTGCCGCGACGGAATGGAGGGCTGTGCGCCGCCACACGCCAACCATCCAGCGGGCATTTGGTCTAGTGGTATGATTCTCGCTTAGGGTGCGAGAGGTCCCGAGTTCAATTCTCGAAATGCCCCCGCCCCGCCCCTTCACACCCCTTTCCAGCCCTGTTGCGCACCCCGCCGGTAAAGTAACCCATGCGGTGGTCGATATGCCATGGACGACATTACGTATACGCTCATCACCACGTGTAAAATACTAGAGGTTGGATCGAATCAAACATTATGCAAGGGACATGAGAATACTCCTACCAAATGTCAAGATTGTGGGAGAGAAGGAAGGAGTCTCACTTGTAGCTTTCTTGCTTGCACAATGGGGGAATACACACAAAGGTGGAGGCTGAAAACAGTTTTTTCTCTACTTAGTTATGTAAGCCAAAAAGAAGTCTCGTACATAGAAATAGAAGAACCCTATATATGGGTCTCAAACCAAACTCAACTAACTAAGGTGGCATACTAACTGAGCCACGAACTAGAGTAGATAAGGGTAGCTTTCATCTAGCTATTATTCATGGGCAGTGTACCAACCGCATCTACAACTGACAAGTCGGTGACATAAATGCACAACGGTCACCCTGGCATATCACGAGTGGAGCTCGATATCTCAACACTCCCCCTCGAGCTCAATCCCAATTCCTGCACACTAAGCAGGTCTCTGAACTTGTGCAGCTTCTCTGCGCTCAATGCCTTCGTAAATATGTTAGCTACCTGATCCTCTGTGCTGACATAAACTAGATCAATAAGACTTAGTAAAACCCTCTCCCGCACATAGTGATAATGCACCTGAATGTGCTTTGTTCTAGCATGATAGACTGGGTTATTTGCCAAGTGTATACTACTCATGTTGTCACAATAAATGACAACTGGCCCATTTAGGCTGATGCATATCATAAAGTAGCTTATGCAACCAAGCTACCTCACATGCAGCCATTGCTGCGCCCCTGTACTCAACCTCTGTGCTCGACAAGGCAACTGTAGGTTGTTTCTTGCTGCTCCAAGTGATTGCAACACTCCCAAAAGAGAACACATATTCACTGGTAGATCGTCTATCAGAAATACTACCAGTCCAATTAGCATCAGTGTATCCATGCAACTGTATTTGAACCCCAGTCTCATAAAGTAGTCCATACTGCAATGTGGACTTCACATACCTGAGTATGCGTCTAGCCGCATCCAAACGCGGTTTCCTTGGAGCCTGCATAAACTAACTTACCAATCCAACAGCATAGCTCAAATCTAGCCTGGTAATAGTCATATAAATCAAACTTCCTACTATGCGTCTGTACATAGTAGGGTATTCCAGAAGCTCACCTGCATCTGCGCTCAGCTTCACATTCTGCTCCAAAGGAATTGAAATAGGCTTACAACCTGTCATCCCATATTTGGACAGCATGTCCAATCCATATTGCCTCTGCAAGAGCTGTATCCCACTTGGTGATCTAATCACCTCAATGCCCAAGAAATAACGCAGCTCTCCCAAATCCTTCATCTCAAACTTCTGCTTCAATAGCATTTTCACATGAAGGATATCTTCATCACTATCACCTGTGATAATCAAATCATCAACATAAATGACAAGCAGCATAATACATTTCTCTCTTTTTCTCACATATAGTGAGAAATCTACCTTGGAAATTTGAAAGCCAATAGTGACAAGATACTGTCCTATCTTATCAGACCATGCTCTAGGTGCTTGCTTCAAGCCTTGCAAGGCTTTCTTCAACCTGCAAACAAACTCAGGATGAATAGCATGCACA
This sequence comes from Lygodium microphyllum, assembly GCF_053477565.2. Taxonomy (NCBI): domain Eukaryota; kingdom Viridiplantae; phylum Streptophyta; class Polypodiopsida; order Schizaeales; family Lygodiaceae; genus Lygodium; species Lygodium microphyllum. The sequence continues at coordinate 151,491 of NW_028229583.1, read as the reverse complement.
TAACCTGGTGGCTGCTCCATATAGACCTCTTCTTGCAAATCACCATGCAAGAAGGCATTCTTTACATCCATCTGATGTAAAGACCATCCCTTTGATGCAACCATAGCAATGACTGCTCTTACGGTTGCCATCCTTGCAATCGGACTGAATGTTTCTTCATAATCAATGCCATATGTTTGTGCATACCCCTTGACTACTAATCTTGCCTTGTATCTGTTCACAGAACCATCTGCATTGTGCTTCACCTTATAAACCCACTTACAACCAATTGTATTCTTACCTTTAGGCAAAGGTACCAATTCCCATGTAGCATTTGCTTCCAAGGCATCCATTTCTTCATCCATGGCTTTCTCCCATTTTTCTTTTCCCATGGCTTGCTAAAAAAAAGTGGGTTCTGGTTCTTGTATCACTTTGACCATATAGGCATAGTGAATGGCTGTAAATCCATCATATTTCAGCATGTCCACAAGATACCTAGCTCTGATAGACCTGCGCAAAGTAGGTTCACTCCCAGGTGCTCTCAAAACATCCCTGGTCTTCCTTACTCTAGGTATAACAATAGAATGAATACCCAACTCATCATCAATGCTCTGTTCTAAGCCACTGGATTCACCATCCACATAAGAGTGACCTGCATTCACATCAAACATGGGCTGATCTACCTTCTCTTTTCCTTTTCGTGATACCTGAATACCACTATTTGCATTGCTTTGAGAAGATTCTCCTGATCTCAATCTGCCTATCCATGGCAAAGAATGTGAACCATTGCTAGAGGATGCTCCAGGTCCACTAATATCTTGTGACTGTTGTTGTGAATTCTGTGCAGCATTACCATTTTGCGCATCTACATTATCAATCACATTTACTGGTTTATACCAGCTACTCATCTCATAAAAAATAACATCTCTGCTCACTGTAAACTTAAGAGTAGAAGGGTTATAGCATCTATACCCTTTTCACTCATAATTTGGTACATATCTATTGTGTATTGTGGATAGCATATAGTGAGTTCCATAATGATTATGTTATGCTTCTAGAATGTTATTTCAATGCCTAGATATTAGGGATCTTTCCTCTCATGTCCTTAGGTTGTGATTGGAGATTTTCTTAAATCATTACTCGTGTGACATATTTTTTGGTGCCCTCATTGAGGAGTGTCAATATTAACTTTGTTTTTTAGTTTTTGCTTATTAATATTGACGATTTACAATGGCCAATTCTTTTCTCTAATTTCATGGTTTAAAAGCAAAAAATCCTCAGTGATTCCTCCAAAAACTAGAGCTTGGATGTACACGAACCCTGAAATTACAAATGTTCAAAATTCAATTGTTGGATGAAGATAGAAATTTATTTGAGGATTATGAAAAATGTTTGAGACTAAGACATCCCCCTGCTCCTATATAATATGAAGCTACCAAGCATGCATTGCTTGATCAATTTAAAGAGATTAAGGCTTTCCAAGATCTTTGGCAAAAGATAGAACTTTGCCAGAAAAAAAAAACTAGATTGTAGAATTTTTTGCCTTAGAATTCACTTGGATTTGGGATCGTTGGAACACATCTCTAGGCATAGGAGAGAGAGTAGTTGAAATGTTAAAAGTAATACATTTTATGGAAAATTTATAGGGAGAGATAAGAACTAAATTAGAAATAAAGGAACCAAGCACTTTTGAGAAAGCAGTAATGATTGTGATTGAAAAAGAAATAAAAATTGTAAAAACTAAAAAGAAGTGAAATTTTTAAAACACCAAACATTGAGAGTAGCGACCAAACCTTATAAGGGGATGGGCAAAACCATCAACTATTAGTAAGATAGAATGTACAACTCTCTTAAGGAGGTAGATAAACTATTTGGGCAAATGCAAAACATGAGGTTGGGAGCATTGAGAGGAAGGTCTTTAGGAAGAGGTAATGGAGTATCTATAGGATTAAAAATCAAGAAAATATAGGAGGAGGAAGAGGAGGAAATTGAAGAAGTTATTTTAGGAGACCATTGGTTTGTTATTCTTCTAGAGAGATAGGACATATAAGCACAAATTGTCCGTATACACCTAGAGCAGGAGGATAAATGTATCGTTTACCCCAAAACCTTCCAAATAGATAGAATGATTATGGTATAGAAATTAAGGATCATACCTCATCCCAAGCATCAAGGTCAATAGAAGAAGAGAAATGAAAAACTATCACAAATTGTATTCTTCTTGAAAATAAGAGTAAGGAAAAAAAAAGTTGATGTAATGCATGTGACCAAGAGGAGAGATGTAGAGAGAGATGAATTTGAACCTAGTAAATCTAGTGAGGAAAGAAGGACAAAGGTAAACAAAGGAGAGAAGAAAGAGAAGAAGGAGGGAGAAAAAAATGAGAAAACCTAGGAAACATTATCATACTTCTAACATACCATTAGGGGAAGGGAAAAATGATTATGGCTTTAGAAGGGATATGATGGGTAAGAAACTAGATATAACTTTTGCATGATTAATGGAGATGTACCCTAGGATGAGAGGACAATGGAAAAAGTTAGTAAATCCAAAAGAGAATAAAAGTCTAGGAAGGGAAAGTAAGAGTTTTGAGTATACAAGAACTGTCAGATATATGCCCTATTGTAGACACATGGTATAAAAATCAAAATGTAGGGGAGGAATATATAGATAAAGGAGTGTAAGAAGTTAGTGTGATTACTCAAGTTTGTGTAGAACAATTTGGTCTTTGAAAATTGCAGGATCTAGATTTTGAATTAGGCATGCAAATCATGCAAAAGTAAAATGCATAGATATAATTCAAGACTTAGAGATTTAAAGTCTGTGGTGTAGCCATGAAAATAACTTGTCATGTTATACCAGTAGGTTTAGGGGCTTTTCCTCTTATTCTTGGTAGACCTTGCCTTAGGAAGGGTAGAGCTACACAAGATTAGGGTAGATGAATCATTACAATTTATGATCCTAGAGGGATAGCAAGAAAGTTTGACAAGGCATCAAGAAGAGAAATGGTGAATGAAGATGATAGTAAAGAAGAACAAGAGGAAGAGAGTGATAGTACTAAGGAAGATGAAAGTGAAGATGAGAGTTCAAAAAGTGATTTGGATCTAGAAGTTTCATTAATAATAGTAGAGAAAGTGTTAGAGAGGAAGGAAAAGGAGAAAAAAACCTTAAACCCTATAGAAAAATAAAAAACTAAAAAAATTAGAGAAGAATAAAGGACACTCATATATTTTTAAAAAACAAAAATAGTAGTTTCAAGAGTTTTTGACATGTTTTGGTAAAGGGAAGACAATTCCTTTAGCAAAAGAAAAGGGACCTTTATTTTTGCTCAAGGATGTAATAATGTCAAAAGAAGAAGAGTTTACAAAAGAAGATGGGGAAGAGGAAGAAAGGCAATCTACTATCCAAGTATTAAATGTAAAAATTAAGGAAGTTGCAGATAGAATAATTATTGTGGAGAGCATGAAGAAGGGAAACTGGAGGAGTTAGAAGAATTGATGGGACGATCTCAAGTTTTAGCGAGAGATGTTGGAAAAAATATTGAGTCTTGACTTGACTAAGGGAGAGAAAAAAAATACCAAACCATTATCAGTAAGTATCCAGATCTATTTGTAGCTTCTTACATAGAAATTAGAGGTATGCAAGGGGAAGGGCTAAAAATTAAACTTAAGATCAAAACTAGTTTGTCAAAAGCCCTTGACTTTAGAACAAATGACTGTTTTGAAAGAAGAAGTTGAAAAGTTGTTGTAAGGGGGGTTTATTTATCCTATTGAAAATTTTGAATGGATAAGCACAATAGTCATAGCTCCAAATAAAATAAGAGGTTGATGTATTTGTGTAAATTATAAATCTTTAAATACAACCACAAAGCAAAATATGAACTGGCATGGTATCAGGGAAGGGTAAACAAAGTGAGCTTCTTTCTTAGGAAAATTTGTGAGGGACTTTATTGATGATGTTTGTGTGCATAGCTCAAGACTTGATCATTGTGAAAAACTAGATAAATTGTTTGAGAGAATGGATAGTTATGGTTATCAATCAAATCCAAAAAAATATAAAATATCAACCCAAAGTGAAACTTCTTGATCATGTGATTTAAATGGAATAAAACCAGATCTTGAAAAAGTAAAAGCTTTGGTCACCTTAATGTCACTTGAAATTACTAAGGAGCTTATGAATTTCATTCATAAGGTAAGGTATCTATCAAGATTCATAAGTTTGGCATCTCAGTTGATTTACTCATTGCAGATGGTAGCTAAGAAGGATTCTTTAGAATGAAGAGTAGAAGTTGAGAAAGTGTTTCAAAATGTCAAGGGAGCTATATGTTATGCTTTATTTGTCCAAGCACCTAATTTTTTGGGAAAGGGAATTATTTGTGATTGCTTTAGTAGGAAAAGATGCTATTGGAGCCATACTTATGCATCAAGGAAGGAATTCTTGATATATGAGACCCATTTATTTTGCAAGTCAAGTAAAGTTGCAAGTAGAAAGAACTCATACTAAAATTGAACTAGTGATGATCATTGTAATCTTTGCTTGTAGGAAGTTTAGGAGGTAGTTGTTGCCTAGGTTCTTTCAATTTTGACTAGCTATTAAAAAGGAAAATTTGGGAATAAAGAAGAAGCTTAACTAGAAATTAAAAAATCATTTTTGATGTATTTCGATGGTTCATATTGTAAGGCACATCAAGAATCATCATGTGGGATTGTGGTTATGCTCCACAAGGAAATTTGATAAGAAAGGAAACTATAAAACTTGAGGTGACTAGTAAAATGAAGCTGAATATGCAACTTTACAAGCAGCTATCTCAATTTGTCAAAGAATGGGAATTCAAAGATTGAGGATTAGAGGTGATGCTCTAATTTTAGTAAAACAAAGTCTCAAAGTTTGGAAAATCAAGAATTCCAAACTTAAGACAATGTGTAGTAAAATTAGGAGAGCTTTGAATCATTTTGAAGACTAGAGTTTGAAACATATAGTCAAAGAAGAAAATAAGGAAGCTCATAATGTTGCCCAAGCTGTAGTTTATCAAGTGTTTGCTATTAGAGCAGATTTCATTTGTATCGAGGAAGAGAAACACTTGAGTTGGAGGAAGAGTTTCTTTTGACTAGGAAGATGCCATCTAGTGTTCCTAAAGAAAAAAAAGTATTTTTTTTGGAGAAGGGTTGAAAGGTATAAATTAGTGAATGATGTTCTATTTGCAAAAAGAGTGGATTTGATTCTTAGAAGAGTACCTTGGAAAGAAAAAATCTATCATATTCTTGAAAGTAACCATAATAGAGCGTGTGGAGAACATTATGCCTACAAAATTATACTCCAAAAAATATTGATTAAGGGATATATATGGGCAAGTTTGCATAAAGATGTAAATCATTAGTAAAAATCTTGTCATGAACATTAGACAATGAATAAGAAAATTCTAAAACCAGAAACAATAAAGAAAATTCTTGCATATGACATTTTTAAAAAATGGGTAATATATGTGATTGGTTCTTTACCTCATACATCAAGAGGAAAGATTTTTATTCTGATTGCAATTTATTATCTTTCCCATTAGGCAGAAGCTAAAGCAGTTAAGAATATTAGAGCAACTGATGTGGTAAAATTTATATATGAGGACATGCTGCAAGTTTAGGACGCCTTTAGAAATTTTATCAGATAAGGGACCTGGTTTCAAATGAGAATTCATAAATTATCTTTGTGAAAAAATGAAGATAAGAAAACAATTTCTTTTGCCTTATTATCCTCAATGCAATGGTTTGAATGAGAGAATCAATGATGAGGTAGTTAGGATGTTGTCAAAGATGACTAAAGATTGTCTTCAAACATGGGATATTGAGCTTCCAAGTGCATTATGGGATTATCATTTATCTAGGAGAGTAAATACCAAATTTTCTTTATATAATATTGTTTATGGAAGAGAAGCTTTATTGCCTATAGAATTGGAAATACGTGCTTTAAGGATGCTTGAAAAGTTGAGTGAGAATGAGAATAAAGATTATTTGAAAGAGACATTGTTGTAATTACAAGAAGAACAATGCAAGAGACTCGCTATTATTATAAAAGTTAAGGAAAAAATCTTTATATTTTTAATCAAAAATTAAAAAAACATTAAAAAAGGAGACTTGGTTTTAAGATATAACAATAAGTTCAATCATGTATTTCAAAAGAAATTCCAAACTAAAATGGAAGAGACCATTTAGAGTGACTGAAACATACAAAAATAAAACTTATATATTAGAAGACTTAGATGTAAAAGCATATAAACAAAGAGTCAATGGATACAAGACTGAAGAAGTATGTATCAAGATTGATGATGGAATGGACATAAGCAAAAAGAGCAAAATAATGAGGAAACTCAATGGATGATAGATGTAGCATCACTTTATGAAGGCTATTGTTGTGCATGAATGCTTGTAGACTAGGAGAAGGGCTAAATATGTCATGTGTTTTCATGTAAATTTAAAACCCCTAGTAAAACAGTAGGTTGGTAGGAATTTTGCTTAGGTGTTTGCATGACTATTTGTCTTGCTATTAAGCTAGAATTTTTGTGTTTAATTAGAACATGAATTTTTTGTTAATATTATTTTTGAATTTGTTATGCTTGAGAACTTGATTGTCCTGATCAAAATTGGTATTTTTTTAATAGATTGGAGCTGGATTTTGATTGTAACTGCTAAACATCTTGAATAAAGTATACTTTATTGCCAATATCTTTGCACATAACAAGGATTATGGTTCACCAGCACTTCATGTTGCATTTGTTGGATACACTGCACTCAAGGCTTGTCTCCTAATTTTTTAAATTACTTCCATGCTATGGGTTGGGTTCATGCACTCTTGCACCATCGTTGAGCACTAGTAGGGCATGATGCATGTTGTAGCTATATGCAGTAAATTTTAGATGCACGTGCACTAGAGATAACACCTTCATTTTTCACACATTGTTCTTTGCATGCACGAGAGTTGGGATATTCATCACTAAATTAGGAATCTCAAGTTGAGTGGAAAAGGTGGTTGGGTGAGTTTGAGGGTCGTAAATGACTCTTTCAGTTATGAGATGGGGCGGGGGAATTCCGAGAATTGAACTCGGGACCTCTTGCACACTAAGTGAGAATCATACCACTAGACCAGATGCCCCCTACATGGTTGGCATGTGGCACTAGACAATGCTCCATTCCGTCGCCGCATGAAATGCTCTACCACCCCGCCGAGGCATTCTTATCTTTTGTTTTGTAGGCTACAATGCGTGAAATCTTCCCTTCTTCACATGTCGTTGATTGATAGGATCGACCTGGCTTTGGAGCGTCAAAGAAGAACCAAAAGGGTGCAATTTCTCTCAACCACTTGAAACCATTCTTAAATCATTACGTACAAGGTTAATTAATATGAGCCATGCAAGCTTTTTGTTCTCCTTAGTCTAAGTTGATGATTAGCGCCTTCCCTTACTCTTGTTCCCCTCCCAAGTGTTGCTAGTGGGTCACACTTCACTTTCAAACAACCGGGTCTACCAATTGTTTATTTTATGGTTTTGGCCTCTAGTGACCCAAGGGACCATGCCTTGTGCTAGAGCATTTATCTTGAGTCACACGCATGGGGAAGGATTCATAGGCTTTCTAAATGCACTCTACCTTATGCATTGATGTTTTCTAATCCATCGGTGAGGTAGATCTCCTTCTATCGAGGCAAAAGAGAACCCAACATATCCTTGCAACAAGCTGCTCTACTACTCTTGATGCTAACTAAAGAGGAAAGGCTTCAAATTTTGGCCATTCCAATCATTATACACACAGCCATGATGGTATTAGCAAGGGTGTCCTTGTAGAATCCCATGCTTGATGAATGGCTGGGGGACACTTTGGCACACGCATGCTATTACCAAAAGAGTCACAGTTTGCCGACCTATGGTGGCCAAATTGCATCGAAGGATGGAGTGGCATGTGCCAAAGGGTGCTTTGAAGGGAAACCATTCAAAAGACCCTGAGTTTAGGATGAGGTGCGATTTGCATAGACATGTTAATCCTACTAGTGCACATATGACCAACTCACACAACCGAGTTGATGGCACCTTTACATGAGTGCCGCGTGCAACAAATTTTGTGCCCAAAAGTACCTCTTTTTGCATGCCATTGGAGTGTCATCTTGTGATTCTTTCATGGCGCTCCCGAGAAGGACTCCTTTGTTCTCATGCGTGCATATGTACACGCTGAGTATGCCATCAATGGCTTGCTATGGAGTCTTCCAACTTATTATCTATAGCAAGGCCTACTATTAAGGGTTACCACTTAACCAGAGCTTCCGTACTCAGATCTCATATAATAACCCTTCTCTAGAGCATGTACGACACTTTTGCTCAATGCGCTATCAAATCAGCTTTATAAATATCGGCATCAATGCTAGAGAGGAATAACTGAACACTGGGTAAGTCATCCTAAGTGCTAGTGGGTCATTCTATATCATTGAACCCTACTTATCCCCTACTTTTATGATTCTTTAATTTTTGCTTACCATTTGCAATCACATTAATAGTCTGAAAGTCATAAATTTGCTGCACCGAGTCAGTGATATATGAAAAATCTATGACTACTCGATTTTCCTTTGAGGGTATGAACATATTTTCCACAGTGAGGCAGTACATAAATCTTTTTGTTCTTCTTATTATTTTAGTGCAGATTCACTGCATTGAGGCATCATTGGCATGTTGTTGGCGACCTATGTAGTCACTTGTGAATTATTTTATTCAACTATATAGTGTTGCTTCTTAACCTCCTAGCATGCTATCAAAATTATAGGAATAATCATGGGAAAATAAGATGTTGGCTCAGTTTATATTTGTGTATTTCCAAACTTGTTTAATTGACACATGATTGCATACATATGCATGCGTATGTCACTAATTGTTCATACTTGGACGGTAGTGACTAATGTGGTTTGTGCTTGATGTAGAAAATTATTAAAATAATTTTTTAAAATCAAAGAGTACTTATAGTACCCAATGAATATTTACTGGGCACTCGAGTAGCATGGAATCATTCTATGGATGCATGCTTCTTAGAGTAATGATTCTACGTGCATGAGCACTAGTGTAGTCTATTTTTAGGAAGTCTTTTGTATTTTGCGCATTAAGACAATAAAATTAAATAAACACATACATGGGGGATATGCTCACCCATGCATGAGGGAATAATTGTATCCAATTGGTCTCTTGTGCACTCTTCTCTCTCAACTCTATTATTTGGAAATGAGTTGTTCATGAATTTTCTTCAATCTTTAGCAAAGCTATGGTGATTTATTGCAACAATTCTTAAGGTAAATAATCCAATTTTTAGTTGAGAATTATGATTATTTAAGTTAATTAACAATTGCATATAACGTTCAATTAAAAATACAATTGTGAGAATTTCAATTTAAGTTTGATAGAGGTGTATATATTCTCTAATTTTAAAAGTGCAATGATATGAGTTCATTATTGAGTCCAAAAACACAAAAACATTGTAAGATTTAAAATTTTAAAATGCATGGGCGAGGACATATTCAAGCTAATACAAGACTTACAATGCCCATCTTATCAAGCAATAATTAAAGAATTTACATATCAATACAAATTTTAGCCGAATACATGACCAAATGTCCATTGATTTATTTATATCTAGCCCGTCAAGACACTATCTAGTTGAATTCATGACCAAGTACCCGTTTATGTCCAAGGGAAAAGGGGAGGCTGTAACAATCAAAATGTAATCTCTATGCCCAATTCACAACACAGTGCCAAGTGTCATAGACATTCTTGTCTAAATATACTCACTTACCAAATTCATGAGATTGAGTGTCTATTTGACAAGTACCTCTTGGCCCTACTCACACACATCACATGCTAGAGATATAATGCAATCCACATGTCCACAATGAGTGACAACACAACATGACACATATACAACACATGCAAGTAATGCATGACAAGGGAGAACCGCTTCATAACATGTATAATATATGCCAATCACTGATATTTTCTCTCCCCGTACACGTGTGTGCAAAGCGTGCACACATACAAAAAATGAGTGATAGTAGGGGATTGCCTCATCAGCCCTCATCACATGCATATGTCAAATTCGTGATGCATGCTAATTGGATGGCCCATTGTATCACACAAATGTATGTATATGTGCACTTCACCCCCCCACACACAAATGTTCATATACACTAATTGGTAGGACAAGTCTAGCTCATGACATACATATGCCAAATTCATGATGGCGCATACCAATCGACAAGCCTGTCCTATCAAGTACACATGTAAGGAAGGACACACACACACACACATTACTAGGAGAGAAAGAGTAGAATGTAGCAATGTAGGTTGCTCAGGCTCTAGTTTTATAGATTTTAAAACCCACTAAGATTTTTGTTGGGCTCGGACAGCCCACTGGGTTATCTCATACTCTAGGGGGCCGACTGAGAAAATTAAAAAACCTATTTGGGTTTTGGCTAGTTTCTAGGTTACATTTTACCTACTTAAGAGTAATCATAAATCAATGTAAACATAACATAGTAACCACATATCCTAATTACATAAAATTTTAAGTAATTATGTAAATGTTTTATCCCTAGCTAAAAGGATCAAGTGATCGGGTGAGTTGAATCTATTTGACATCCCTCACATGAAGTGGGAATACGTCAAATTTTTCTAATCCTATCTTAAGGATCAAAGAAACTAAGAAAATGCTAGAAGAAATGAAAGACTATATCAAAGCTATTCATTAGCATATTAAAGTAGCTCACAATAGGTAAAAGGCATATGCAAGTCCCAAGAGGACTCTGTACACTTTCAAAGAGGAGACATAGTTTTCCTAAGTGTATGGCCAAAGAAAAGTTCCTTATCCCTTGGTGATTTCAAGAATCTCATCAACCCAAACTATTGTAGACCCTATAAAATAGTCAAGTGTCTTGATAGAAATGCTTATAGGCTAGAACTTCTACATCATATAGGTCCATTGACATTAGTATACGATTCCACTAATAGCTTGGATAGTGAATTTGGAATACCTATAGTTGTTATACTTGGTGTCAAGCAGAGGTGTGTACTGCCTCATGCGAGAGTAGAATCTCATAGTGCACCATAGCTACGAAGGTCACAGAGAGACAAAAAACATGTTGACAGATTTACTTATAGTGGATACTTAGCTAAACACTATGCATACATGACAAAAGTAATGAGTTACAAAGAACTCACGTCATTTGCAGAAGCAGTCAAAGATGAAGTGCATGATGCTTTATTGAAAAATGGAACTTGGGATTTAGTCAAGCTGCCTAAAGGCAAGATGTTTATTGGATGAAAGTGAGTCTACAAAGTCAAATGCAAATCAGATGGCTCACTTGAAAGATACAAGGCCGGGTTATTGTGAAGGGTTATGCTCAACAATGTGGATTGGACTATAAAGAGACATTTAGTTTTGTGCAAAGATGGCAACTGTATGGGAAACTAGTCATTGCATTGGTTGCATTCAAAGGTTGGAACTTATATCAAATGGATGTAAAGAATGCATTTTCAATGGTGATTTGATGGAAGAAGTATACATGGATCAACTAGAAGGATATATACATCCTGAGTATCCGTCTTATGTTTGCAGATTGAAGAACACACTACATGGATTGAAATAGGCACCATGAGCATGGAATGCAAAAATCAGCTCGTACTTACAGAGACTTAGCTTTCAAAAGGGTAAAGCTTACCATAGCTTGTTTACCAAGAAGACAAAGAAAGACTATATGATTTTGGTTGTTTATGTAAATGACTTGGTTACTATAGTTGATGATACATATGGGATTGATGAGATTAAATCTATGCTACAAAAAGAGTTGCAGATAAAAGATCTAGGAGAGCTGAAATTTTTGGTATTGAAGCCATATGTACACCTCAATGAATCCAAATGTTACAAAAGTAGTATGCACATAATATGATGAAAAAGTATGGTATGCTGGAGTGCAGGCCCATGGATACTTCATTATAATAAAATGTCAAGTTGAGAGTTGATATAGGAAATGATATTGAAAATGTAACCACGTATAGATAGATCGTTGGTAGCTTCAATGATCTTACCATCACTAGATTTGAACTTAGTTATTCATTTGCGTTGATCAATTAGTTCATGTAAAGGCCAAGTAAACCTCATTTAGATGCAGTGAGAAGGATTATGAGGTATATGAAGGCTACACTATACTACAGATTGTCTTATGAGTATGGTAAACCTCTTGAGCTTACAGGTTAGAATGATGCAGATTGGGTTGGATGTGCATACGATAGAAGAAAAACAAGTGGATATGATTTGGTCTTGGAAAAAACATGATTAGCTAGATCAATAAAAAGTAACCCATAGTGACTCTCTCTAGTACTGAAGCAGAATATAGAGGTGAAACCTGAGCTGCATATGAAGCTATTTAGCTAGTTAAGATACTAGATGACTTGAGGGTACATGTGGATAAACCAATCAAGCTGTACTATGACAACATGAGGAGTGTGCTTCTTGCAAGTAATCCTATTTATCATGCTAGATCGGAGCACATAGAAGTGTATTATCATTTCATCATGGAAACAATACTTGGAGGCAAGATAAACCTTATCCATGTGAAGATAGAAAACCAAGTAGCGGACATCTTTACAAAATCACTTGGTAGAGATAAGTTTACTCATTTTAGATTGCTATTTGGGATACAACAGATCACTTGAGCTTGAGGGGAGTGCGAAGAATCAATCTCATCTTTCTAACTCCTTGTCTACCTGTAGGTTAGTTGATGTCATGTGTGCCTCAATAAATGAGTCGGGATCTAGGAGTATGGGTAGGATAGCATTATGGTTTTTACACTTGTAGTTATGTGGATTACTTAATGAATAATGAAGAAAAAGTATTGAGAGCACTTTGCTCTCTGAGATGGCCTCACTCTGTGTGTCTCTCTCTCCCTCTACATCTTCGATACATCCTCCTCCCCAATTTGGACAACAATACACACCCTCCCCACCAAGATGATTGTATATTTAGGAGACCCTCTCCTCTTAATTTCTAACCATTCACTTCTTCATGATGCCTCCATCACTACAAGATATAGGCCTTATACTAACGTTAAAAGCGACGAAAATGTAAATAACAAAATTTGCCCCCGTCGTCGCAAAAAGCGTCGTTATTGGCAACGCCATAGAACAATCGATATTAGCGTCGCTATTTGCGTCGGTATCAGTGATACACTGACGCAAATAACGACGCTCTGCGATGCTAATAACGATGCAAATAACGACGCGTGTAGGTAAATTTGCGACGCTAATAGTGACGATAACAGGGAAAAAAAAACTTGTGGCAGGGCAGCCACATATAGCACTGTGTGCTTTATTTGGGCCATACAAAATAGTTTTTGCACTGTGTACAATGATCGTGTAAACAAAAATAAAGTGTACTTAAATCATAACATTGATACATGAAATAAATACATGATCGCATAATGAAAGCGACTGGTACAATCATGACAAGATATCACTACTACATAGAAAATGTCTACACAGACCAGGTGACCAAAAAAGAAGGGTGTGTGAGCTCTAGGGATCCAAGGGCAAGCTATATATCCTCGCCATTCAAAAGCTCGTCCTACTGCAAAGGAGCATTGAACGGACTCTGCAAAAAAAGAAACAACTACACATCAGTCCACCATACAATAATGCATTCTAATTAAACATGGTAACTACGGACAAGAAAGATGAGTGACTTACAAGGCCGCTGCGTTTATACAATCGATTGATCAATGCAATGAGACTATGCCTTTCCGCATATCGAGTCTCAAGGCTGGTCTAATCGCAATTTGTAATGGAGTGCTGCAAAGAAAACAAAATACTAACTGTTAGAAACATGATTGTCAGTACAAAGGATATTGCAAAAAAATAAGCAAGCAAAACAGAAGAAAAACTTACAAAGTCCTCCAGATATGTCATGTGGCCGCCACTCCCAAGATGATGGATCACTCCGGCCTCTAGTCGTGCCCTTGCCGCCTCGCGCTGCTGATTCTAATGTCCTAAAGAATCTGTAGCCTTTTCCCTCAGTCGGCGCCAGTCATCTGCGTCTAACCACTCAAGCTTTGCAGCCCCACTCTTGAGTGCCTTGCATGCATTCGATCGTCTGTGTGACATATATGCATGCATGCAGTCTATCATCTAGCCCGTAGAAAATCTATCTGCTATGGCTCGAACCGGAAACTCCTCATGGAAGGATGCTACTATGTAGTCCTTGCTCCCCTCCGATATGTATTTCCAATGATCTAAGACATTGTGCCGAAAAACTTGTTGGCACAACTCTCTCATGTGAGCCATAACCCTCCTCCCCTCATCATTCATGATGATGGCTCTTGACCTATCATCGACAAGATAGGCATATCCCTCTAGGGTATGCCTAAGATGGGTCCTCTCCCACCTGCGTCCATGCTCCTAGGCATATCCAGGAGACCCCTGTACATCCGGTGTATCGACCGCGGGGTAGTATCTATCAGTGTAGCACCCATAGGGGTGCCACCTACAGAGGGCAGCAAAAGCCGAAGCAACTAGAGTAGACGTCCCCATAGGTGTGACAAAGCTTGGAGGTGATGCAACTCCAATAGAATGACGAGACGGAGACACCGCATCCGTACCTCCACAGCAACAACCTGAGCCACACTCCCTGGAACCGCCATGAGAGCGAGGAGTCACACTTGTATTTCATGCCGATTGCGGGCTCACTACCTTCGTATCTCTACAGCATCCCCCTGACCCTTAAGCACTCCCTCCCTCTGGCCCAAGTCTGGAGCATCGACCTCATCTGCTCGAAGTTGAAGCATCTGATCGCGCTGAAGTAGATCTAATAGAGTGGCCTGATGATGTCTGAGACAGCTCCTAGTCCGCCATGTCTCTGAATCTCACCATCTGATCTGGAGACATACGCGTGAAGATATATATCCTACAACTCCTCATCGCTCATCCCTCGACTCATCCTGAAAAGGTCACCTGCATAGATAAAAAATGATATTAGCATAATCAATTTAAATCATACAAAGCACAGTAATATAAATCCTAAAAAAAAGATCTCACTTAAAATGCATATCTTATGTACCCTTATAAGCGATTAGTCAATGAATTGAGTAAGTGGATGCTCCAAGTATGAAGTATCCTATGGTCCCATGTTAATCTCTTGACACAACTCCGCATACACTGGAAGGTCGATAGACATGTCACCACAAAAAAGATGAGTCAAACTCATTCTCGACTCATGTATTTCCATCACTGTTAGTCGATGCTGGCTCCTCTACACGCTCCAAGCTTTCTGTGGCCTCCACCCCTTGCAATATCGACCCCTCTATTTGCATATTGTCCT
Source organism: Lygodium microphyllum (assembly GCF_053477565.2). Lineage (NCBI taxonomy): Eukaryota > Viridiplantae > Streptophyta > Polypodiopsida > Schizaeales > Lygodiaceae > Lygodium > Lygodium microphyllum. Next base: position 136,134 of record NW_028229583.1, on the reverse strand, counting down.
TATCTATACTTGGAACATCACTTTGATCATATACTCTTGCACTTCGAGGAGATGAAGGTATAACATACCACCATCGAGGTTGTTGGGGGTTTGGATAGAAGATTACTTGTTCACAAACATGTACGAGAGAGATTTAACTATTGTGACATGTACCATGTCATAATACAATTAACAAACAAATGAGTTCATACACCTCTTCATAATGAGCCAGCAACACAAAGCTATTGCGCAAATCCATTGTTTTTTTTTTAAATCTATTTCGAGAAATCCAAATGGACCTCGTCGAACTGTTGCTCCAGCTCCTTCAAGTACCACTTTGAACCACTGCACATCGAATAGTATCATGGAGAAGCTACGGTAATCCACCGTAACAATACTTTGCAAGTTCCCAAAATACTCCATCTTATCTATAACCATGTTTGGATCCGTTGCTCGTCGTCGGCTCTCCTGCGCGAACCTTGCTATGATACCACAATTCATTGTGGAGCGCATTTTGTCAATACGCTCCACTCAAAAATGACGTCTGCGCGACCACACTGCACTATATATTTTGTACTGTACATTGAAATACTCAAATTAGTTGTCACATATAATAAATAGATACGGCAAATCCTAAACACATCATCACCTTTGGACTACATCCCCTCAAGAATTCCCACTCCTCAATTGAGACCTCTACCCCTTCGTGCGAGACGCTGCAGTCAAAGATCCATGCAACCATCGTGTTGACATGAATCGCGGCATCTCCTCCATGCCCTCAGGATATCGGATCGGTCAATGGCGTGTACTACATCAAAATTTAGATCGCGCTTCCTCTCAATCTTGACTAGCGATCTGGTACCTGGCGAGCCACGTCTCCATAGAGGCATGGTGCAACATACAAAAGCGATTCACCTTCTCCTCCATTGTAGTATCTATTCTTTTTTCTACCCCATTTCCAACCACCACATCTCTGGTCAGTCTATCATCGTCCTTCAGCGACCATAGCATTTTGTTGTCCGGATCCACTGTTGGTAGCCATTGTGAAATATGCACTAGCACCTCAAACACCAACCAACCTTTAGCCATGCTATCTTCTGGCCGAGCTCGTTGTCGCACAAAGCCTTTTAGGGTTTTCATGAAGCGCTCCAAGAAGAACATCCATCGCGTATGGGCAGGTCCAGCAATCTCCATTTCATCTACAAGATGCACAAGAAGGTGGATTTGTATCATGAGCATGCTAGTAGGCAGGTATTTCTCAAAGAGACAGACCCTCTCCACTTCTCCTCGCCTCGCGGATTCAATAGAGGACGTCTTAATCTCCTTCTGTGAGATCCATTGCACTAAATTCGACAACCTGTAAATGGCCCTGTGCATTTCTGGAGTAAGGCATCCTGCGATTGCGATCGGTAGTACAAACTGCCACAAATGAGAAAGCATTATGAACAATGGGTACACTCCAAATAGCAAAATGTGCACGCCAATTACAATCCATTCGTAGTACAAACTTGACATATCTTATGCCAGTCATGGGATTTTAGCCCTAATAATTTGTCATCTTTAGAAAATGCAGACCTGAGAGAACGCATCATACCCGTCAGAGTGCGGATAGACTTGACTACTTGCTTCACAATGCGCTCTTATTTAGTGGACAAAACCCAAGGAGCAGGAGGTAGTTGCACGCGACCATCAGCACCACTCGACTACGGCCAAAGAGCCTCCATCTTGCCTACCTCCTTCAAATCCATTCGTGCCCCTATAGTGTCTCTATTTCCTGTGATGTGGTCCCATAGTAGGCTGCCCACATTCTTGAAAATATGCATGGGATCCAACAAATGGTTGATCTGTAAGTGGGTCCAATATGGCAACTCGTAGAAAACTGAGAACTGTCGCATTCCGTTTGGATGTGATTCCGCATTGACCATTTTCAGCTTGTATTAGCTTGCGGCAATTATACATGTTGGAGGTCATCCAAGAAAACCTTCCCTGAGTTTATGACCCTCTGGCAAGAAAGCGGCGTGTCCTTGATATACCATCTTCTTCATGGTTCGTGACCTTCGGGAGTCTAACCGTGGCCCGCACAATGGACATACATAATAACCTGAGGTAACCAGACTTGTTCCAATACCTCTATCCAGTGAAAACAAACTTGAACGGGATAAAATATAGATATTACCAATAAGAACGGAAGCCTATTTACTTGAGCACTCTCAGAATTCCGAAAAGTCATGCATCGTCCACATGAGAATGGCTCGAATATTGGCGGACCGTCGACCATCGTGCTTGCTCATATCTTGCACGGTGACCCCCTTCTCCCACAAAATCTTAAGCTCATCGACTAATGGATGAAGATACATGTCCATATTTTTGACTTTGTAGCTTGACTTTGTAGCGGCCGGGGACGAGTAAGATAAGGATGAGATGTCCTTTCTTCATAGAAAGCCATGAAGGGATATTATAGTTGACAAGGACTATAGGCCACACACTGTAAGAAGTTGAGCGCAGACCGAATGGTTTCATGCCATCCATTGCAAGACCAAGCCGAAGATTCCTTGGCTCTCGGGCAAGACCAAGCCGAAGATTCCTTGGCTCTCGGGCAAAGCCTGGGAAGGTAGTCAATGTGGCTCCATACACGCGAATCCACTGATATTCGTTAAACTCCATCTGTGGATCTATTCTGCGCATGCCATGTTGTCAAGCTCGCCATGCCGAACGTACAAAACATGTGGTTTATGTGGGGGATAAGCGAAAAGTATATAAGAAATTTTTGAGAGATGGTTTGCCCTGCAAGTCCTGTCGATACTTGTGAGCACCACACTTTGGACATGTCTCGATAGTCTCGTATTCTCCTCAAAACAGTATGCAATCATTGATACATGCATGGATGCTGTTGTAGTCCATGCCAAGCTTTTGTAAAACATGTCGTGCATCATCACGAGACTCAGGCATGGTATTTGCAGGTGGTAATATATGATATTTCAATAACCTAAAAAAATTACAAAAAACCTTGAAAAAGCATAAATGTTTTTAATGATAGTGCCAAAAATAAATCAATGAAGCGTACGTACAAGGTACCTGAACAACTTGATCACACTCGCATTGCTCCACCTGTATTTTGCTTGCACACTTAGGAGTGCAAGCAGTGTCTTTAGGCGAGATACTCGGCACCCATCATATAATGGTATAGATGCTTCCTCTCTAAGCATCCATACCATTATACTCGGCACCCATCATATAATGGTATGGATGCTTCCTCTCTAAGCGGATTAGAAGTCTCGACATCCATGGAAATCAATGCATCGATCATTGCCTCCATCTCAGGCTCCAAGATTGTAGGTAGGTCTGGAAGGTTGCATGTCTCCTTTGGTATCAATGGTATAGATTGGGTAGTACCTTCCAAGTGGTGGATTGGCTTAGGCACTCCATCCATCGCACACCCATGAACTCTTCTAATTGGCCGCAAAGGGTGCACTCCTCCTTGGGACGAGATGTCACCTCCCTGGATACAAAATTTGCCAGCCACACCTAATCTTCTTGTATATGATATTCAATTATCTTGCGAGTACAATGCATGATTGATATTAACTTTTCTTACCGTTTGCTAAAAATCCAAAATTGCCTGATCAATGATCTCAGATTAAAACTCGCCGAAGCATCGTATGTGCTCTATAGACAATCGACATTTTCATCTAATTGCTAGCTTGCATTGAGAGTAAGGACATGGGACACACTGATTAAGATACGCCTCGCGATCTTGAACAACAAGACCTTCATCGTTTTCCATTTTGTCTACATTACAACAAACAATTTGCTTTTGTTATCATTCTTTTTTAAATTGTTTGAGAAGGGATTTCTTCTCTTGTAACTCAGCAAAAATTAACGTATGTAAAGTCTCCACCCACCTACCCACAGATTAACATATATATATCGGAGTGTTTCCCGTCTCATGGTGTTGCACCGGACCTCACAACCACTCTCTCTTTGTTTTTTATCCATTCATTATCTCCTCTACTTCCATCTCTCTCTATTTTTCTCTTTCTTTATTATGCTGTATGTTTATTCCCTCTCTCTTGTTTCTTCTTCTTTTTTCTCTTCCTCCCCCTCTCTCATTTTCTTTAACGATCACAGCTACGACTACAATGAAGACCACGACCACGACTACGACCACGATCACGACCACGACCACGACCATGATCACAATCACGACCACGACTATGACTACAACTACAATGACCATGACCACGACCACGACCACGACCACGACCACGACCATGATCACAATCACGACCACGACTATGACTACGACTACAATGACCATGACCACGACCACGACTACGACTATGACTACGACTATGACCACGACCATGACTACGACTACAACCACGACCACAACCACGACCACGACAACCACGACCATGACCACGACCATAACCACGACTACCACTACCACTACCATGACTATGACCACGACCATGACCACGATTACCACTATCACTACCACTACCACTACCACTACCACTGTTGAGATAACAAGCTCAACACATGTGGACATTGATGATGGACCGCCTGGTTAGATGGGTCCACACGTCTACACTTAGTACGTCGGTGGTCATTATGACTCTCACATGGCCACTGACTCATTACTTATTATATTCTGGTTGTTATACCTATTTACAGCTGGCATAGTTATAGTGTTAGTCGATTAGTGTAGTCGGTTATGCATTGTTTGACTTAGTAGGCCACTTTCCTTTATGTTTTATCTTATCTATACTTTGTGTACATTGTAAAGTGTGTGGAAGAAGAAGAAGAAATCAGCAAGAAAACGTTTTGGCCTTCATCTCTCTTCTTGTCTCTTGAGTGAGCCTCTCCTTGTGCATTTTGTGTGTGTTCGGTGCAACATCTTGAGCAACTCCCCCCACCACGCGATTCTTAACATGGTATCAGAGCCGCACACTGAGAGAGGCTGATTTCGAAGGCTGAAGTGAAGGAGAAGCAAGGTTCGAGCAAGCAAGCCACGGGTAAGAAGCTCTCCTAATCTTCCACTCTCTCTCATGGATAGTGCCTGTGGAGGCACCGGAAGCAGGGCAAAGTAAAAATCTCAGATTGCAATGAGATTTGGTGTACGCAAAGAGCACTGTATATTCTGCAGATATGCCCTTTAGGGCTTACCGCAGTTATTTTGGGCATCTGAGGCCGTTTCAGGGCCCGTGTTAGAGCCGCAAGGTTGCAGACAATAGTTTCAGGGTACGTTGTGACTTCGAGTGTATTGACCGAAAGTGGATGCGTAGGTTACAAATTTCAGATCTGTAAGTTCAAAGGTGTTTATCAGTGAGTAAACACAAGGTTTATCTGCAAACAGGTTGCAGATTGCATGTATTGTTGAGCAGATAGTGAAAAAGGCTATCTAGTGTATTGCTATGCACTACAGGTCGAAGGTTGCAGAAGATTTGCTTGCTGTTTGGTATTAATTTTGTGATAATGGCAGAGAACAGTGGAAGCCCCATCATTGAGAAGCTCGACAAGAATAACTACCCTTCATGGAAGTTCCGTGTCACGAACTTCCTTATTGGAAAAGGCCTCTACGAGATTGTTTCAGGTGAAGAAAAGCAGCCGGAGGTGAGTGATTCTCCAACTGTAGAAGAGACAAAGGCACGGAAGGAATGGAATGCAAAAGACAAGAAGGTCATGTATTGGCTGTCAGCAGTAATTGACAATAATATGCTCGGACATATCAGAAATGCAGAGAATTCATATGCAGCTTGGACCATACTTGAAAGTATGTTTTCAGTAAATACAAAGGCACGAAAGATTCAAGTCAACAAGCAAGAGTTGAATACATTAAAGAAAGGGAAGATGTCTATCAACGAGTATGCATTGAAGGTAAGGAGCATTGCAGATGCCTTGGCAGTGATTGATGCAATGCCCGATGATGATGATTTGGTGTCGTCTACCTTGGGTGGACTTAACAATGAAAAGGCTTGGAAGTCTTTTGTAACTTCCGTATATGTCAGAAAGCCATTTTCAGATTTCGATGAGTTGGTCTCTCTTATGATCGCTGAAGAGATCAACATGCAAAGTGAGACATCTGAAAGAAGTGGTGAACAGGTCCAAGCTTTCTACTCCAGTTCAGGAAGGGGACGTGGCAGATTCTCTTCAAGAGGCCGTGGTACAGGACGTGGTAGTGACAACCAGTAAAACAGATTGAATCAACAATTTGGCGATATGCAGGTTTCAGGAGGTCGTGGTAACTTTAGAGGCAAGGGAAGCTTTAGAGGAAGAGGTGGATGGCAAAATAGAGGCTCTAACAATTCTGGTATTGTGTGTCACTACTGTGGCAAAATAGGTCATATTGCAGCCCAATGTTATGCTAAAAAAGATGATATCCGCAGTGGTAAGTTGCAGCAAGGAAACTATGCATCGTCTTCACGACAGAATGAAGATAAAAATGAACGTCTGTTTGTTATGCAGCATATGCTGAATGCTGTTACAGGAAAGGGAACACATGACGATGTTTGGTATGTTGATTTAGGTGCATCCAATCATATGACCAGCCATGCAGAATGGTTCGGAGAGATACAGGATTTGCAAAATGTAGGTTATGTGCAGACGGGTGATGATTCATGCCACCCAATTTCACACATTGGAAAAGTTTCCTTATCCTTGCATGATGGTAAGACAAAGAGTCTTTCAGATGTATTACATGTGCCATCTATTACAAAGAACTTGGTGTCAATCGGTCAAATGGTAGAGCAAGGGCTGCAAGTCAGATTTAATGCAAAGGGCTGCTTTGTAGAAGACTTCAATGACAAGTACAGGTTGGTAGCAAAGGGAAGTAGAGTTGGACGTATGTTTACTCTAGATGCTGGAATTCCTACTATGAATGCTGCTATGTATGCTAAAGGAAAAGGTGTTGTTGCAGACATTGAAATTTTGCACAAATGCATTGGACATGCAAATGTACAAAGGCTGAAATTAATGCAGTCCAAAGGGTTGGTTACAGGTTTGCCTACATTTAGAGTTGCGGAATTCCATAAGGTATGCGAAGCATGTCAGTTTGGTAAGCATGCAAGACAACCCTTTTCATAGGACAGAGATGTAAGCAGAAATATCCTTGATGTTGTGCATACAGACATTTGGGGGCCTGCACAAAATGTATCTCTTGGAGGCGGTTCATACTTTGTCACATTCATTGATGATGGTTCTAGAAAGCTGTGGGTATATTTTATGAAGGAAAAGAGTGAAGCTTTTGAGCACTTTAGAACTTTCAAGGCTGCAGTTGAAAGAGAAGCAGGCTTGAAAGTAAAGTGCTTGAGGTCAGATGGAGGGGGAGAGTATCTCTCGAATGAGTTTAGTGATTTTCTGAGGTCTCATGGGATAAAGAGACAGTTCACATGTAGATATATCCCACAGCAAAATGGGGTTGCAGAAAGGAAAAACAGGCATATTCCAGAAGTTGCATGCGCCTTGATGGCTGAAAAGAATATGCCTAAGCATTTTTGGTCTGAGACTGTTCATGCTGCTGTATATGTTATGAACAGAACTCCCACAACTGCAGTTCATGGTATGACCCCCGAAGAATGTTTTACAGGTAAGAAGCCTGATGTTTCACACTTGAAAGTGTTTGGTTGCATTGCATATGTTCATGTGCTAGATGAGTTGCGGAAGAAACTGGATCTAAAGGCTGAAAAGTGTGTGTTTATTGGATACTCTTTAGAGCAGAAAGGGTATCACTGTTATAACCCTGTCACATGTAAGTTCAGAGTGAGCAGGGATGTCATATTTAATGAAATGAGCAATTGGTATGCATCTAGTGGTGATGTATTGGATGATGATGATGATCATGACACTCATGTGCAGGTTGAAAAGAAAGAATCACGGACTCTTAGTGGACCAGAGACATCATCTAGTAGTCCTTGGTCTGGGAGACTAAGGAGTAGCTCTACATCTTCAGATGCATCTAGTAGCACTACAAGTAAAGACAAAGGAAAGAGTAAAGTGTCAGAAGGCATTGATGCAGTTCTTGATGGAGACTCCAGTGGCTCAGAGAGCTTGGATGATGAGCTTGACATTCCTTCAGTGAGGACTCCAGGTGTACAGAGAGCACACGTTAATGCAAAGACTCCATTGAGTGATCCAGTGGTACGCAAGTCTAGCAGGGTGAGATACCCTGTTAAAAGATTTGGTTTTGAAGGTTATGCAGCTCACCATTATACTTATATGGTGAAATTAGTTGAGGATGTTGAGCCCACATGTTTTGAGGAGGTTGTTGGTCATGCTCATTGGGATGCAGCAATGGATGAGGAGATGGCTACATTAGAGGCCAATAAGACTTGGGATCTAGTATCATTGCCGAAAGGCAAGAAAGCTATTGGATGTAAGTGGGTTTACAAAATTAAGCACAATGCAGATGGTTCTATTAGCAGGTACAAAGCTAGGATGGTTGCAAAAGGCTATGCCCAGACATATGGCATAGATTATGATGAAACCTTCAATCCAGTTGCTAGGATGGCAACTGTCAGATGTGGGATTGCTTTGGCAACAGCCAAAGGTTGGAGGTTGCAGCAAATGGATGTGAAGAATGCCTTCTTGCATGGTGATCTGCAGGAAGAAGTGTATATGGATCAGCCAGCAGGTTATGAAGATTTAGAGCATCCCACGTATGTGTGCAGGTTGAAGAAGGCACTCTATGGGCTCAAGCAAGCACCTAGAGCATGGTCTGACAAGATCAGAGAGTATCTTGTCAATATTGGCTTTTTTGTTTCTGATGCTGATCACTCACTTTATGTGAGAAAGGGAGATGCAGGTTTGGTCATCATAGTCATCTATGTGGATGACTTGATTATTACAGGTGATAGTGATAGTGGGATTGCTGAAGTCAAGGACTTCTTGAAGAAGAAGTTTGACATGAAGGATTTAGGTGAGCTAAGATACTTCCTTGGCATTGAGGTGATCAGATGTGATGATGGTATATGGCTGTCCCAAAGACAGTATGGTTTGGATATGTTGTCCAGGTATGGTATGACAGCATGCAAACCACTTTCAGTCCCATTGGAGCAGAACGTAAAGTTGAGTGCTGATGTTGGGGATGAGATAAAAGACCCTACTATGTTCAGGAGGATAGTGGGGAGTTTGATCTACATAACCATTACAAGGCCAGACTTGAGCTACGCTGTTGGTCTTGTGAGTCAGTTTATGCAAGTACCTAGAAAGCCACATTTGGATGCAGTCAGACGCATATTGAGATATGTGAAGTCCACATTACATTATGGACTTTTTTATGAGGCAGGTACAGATGTACATGTGTTTGGATACAAAGATGTAGATTGGGCTGGTAGTATATCTGATAGAAGATCTACCAGCGGATACATGTTTCTCTTGGTAGTGCAGTAGTTGCTTGGAGCAGCAAAAAGCAATCTACAGTTGCTTTGTCAAGTACAGAGGCTGAGTATAAAGGTGCTGCTATTGCAACATGTGAGGTAGTATGGCTACAAAAGTTAATGGCTGATTTGGATGTGCAGGTGGAAGGTTCAATTGTCATTTATTGTGACAACATGAGCAGTATACAGTTGGCTAGGAACCCTGTGTTCCATGCCAGGACAAAACATATTGAGGTACACTACCACTTTGTGAGAGAGAAGGTACTAGCAGGTGAGATTGACTTGGTGTATATCAGCACACAAGATCAGATAGCTGACAACTTCACGAAGGCATTGTGTACAAAGAAGCTTCAAAAGTTTCGAAGCTTACTTGGAGTTGCAGAGATGTAGTTGAGCTTGAGGGGGAGTGTTGAGATGACAAGCTCAACACATGTGGACATTGATGATGGACCGCCTGGTTAGATGGGTCCACACATCTACACTTAGCACATCAGTGGTCATTATGACTCTCATATGGCCACTGACTCATTACTTATTATATTCTGGTTGTTACACCTATTTACAGCTGGCATAGTTATAGCGCCAGTCGACTAGTGTAGTCAGTTATGCATTGTTTGACTTAGTAGGCCACTTTCCTTTATGTTGTATCTTATCTATACTTTGTGTACATTGTAAAGTGTGTGGAAGAAAAAGAAAAAATCAGCAAGAAAACGTTTTGGCCTTCATCTCTCTTCTTGTCTCTTGAGTGAGCTTCTCCTTGTGCATTTTGTGTGTGTTCGGTGCAACATCTTGAGCAACTCCCCCCACCACGCGATTCTTAACAACCACGACTACAACGACCATGACCACGACTACAACGACCACGACCACGACTACGACTATGACTATGACTACAACCACGACCACAACCATGACCATAACCACGACCACGACTACGACGATTACGACCATGACTATGACTACGACCATGACTACCACGACCACGACCACGACCACGACTATGACCACCACATCTACCACTACTACTACCACTACCACTACCACGACTACGACCACGACTATGACCACCACATCTACCACTACCATGACTATGACCACTATAATAAACAAGAAAAGAAGAAAGTAAAAAAAAACTACTACTACTACTATTATTACTACTACTACTACAACAACAAAAAACAAGAAAACTAAACAACAATAAACAAGAAAAGAAAAGAAAAAACTACTACTACTACTACTACTACAAACAATAATAATTAATTTCCTTTTCTCTCTTCCTCTCCCTCTCTCATTTCCTCTCCCTCCCTCACCCTCTCTCTCTCTTTCTCTCTTTCCCTATCAGGTTTAATATTTTTTCTCTCTCCTCTCCCTCTCTCATTTTTTCTCTCTCCTCTCCCTCTCTCATTTTCTTTTCTCTCTTCCTCTCCCTCTCCCATTTCCTCTCCCTGCCTCACTCTCACCCTCTCTTTCTCTCTTTTCCTATTAGGTTTAATTTTTTTTCTCTCTTTTTCTCTCTCCTCTCCCTCTCTCATTTTTGCTCTCTCCTCCCCCTCTCTCATTTCCTTTTCTCTTTCTCTCCCTCTCTCATTTCCTCTCCCTCCCTTACCCTCTCCCTCTCTTTCTCTCTTTCCCTATTAGGTTTAATGTTTTTTCTCTCTTTTTCTCTCTCCTCTCCCTCTCTCATTTTTTCTCTCTCCTCTCCCTCTCTCATTTCCTTTTCTCTCTTTCTCTCCCTCTCTCGTATATGCTCTCTCCCTCACCCTCACCCTCTCTTTCTCTCTTTCCCTATCATGTTTAATGCTTTTTCTCTCTTTTTCTCTCTCCTCTTCTTCTCTCATTTTTTTTCTCTCTTTCTCTCATTTTTTATCCCTCTTTCTCTCCCTCTCTCATTTCCTCTCCCTCCCTCACCCTCACCCTCTCTTTCCCTCTTTCCCTATTATGTTTAATGTTTTTTCTCTCTCTTCTCCCTCTCTCATTTCCTTTTCTCTCTTCCTCTCCCTCTCTCACTTCCTCTCCCTCCCTCACCCTCTCCCTCTCTTTCTCTCTTTCCCTTTTAGGTTTAATGTTTTTTACATTTTTCTCTCTCCTCTCCCTCTCTCATTTCCTTTTCTCTCTTTCTCTCACCCTAACCCTCTCTTTCTCTCACCCTGACCCTGACCCTCCCTCCCTTACCTTGACCCTCTCTTTCTCTCTTTCCCTATTAGGTTTAATGTTTTTTCTCTCTTTTTCTCTCTCCTCTCCCTCTCTCACCCCCACCCTCACCCTCTCTTTCTCTCTTTCCCTATTATGCTTAACATATTTTCTCTCTTTTTCTCTCTCCTCTCCTTCTCTCATTTTTTTCTCTCCTCTCCCTCTCTCATTTCCTTTTGCTCTCTTCCTCTCCCTCTCTCATTTCTTCTCCCTTCATCACCCTCTCCCTCTCTTTCTCTCTTCCTCTATTATGTTTAATGTTTTTTCTCTCTTTTTCTCTCTCCTCTCCCTCTCTCATTTCTTTTTCTCTCTCCTCTCCCTCCCTCACCCTCACCCTCACCCTCACCCTCTCTTTCCCTATTATGTTTAACATCTTTTCTCTCTTTTTCTCTCTCCTCTCCCTCTCTCATTTCTTCTCTCTCCCTCACACTCACCCTCTCTTTCTCTCTTTCCCTATTATGTTTAATGTGTTTTCTCTATTTTCCTCTCCCTCCCCCTCTCTTTCTCTCTCCCTCCCTCTCCCTCTCCTTCCCTCTCTTTCTCTCTTTCAATGTTTCCCTCTCCCTCTCCCTCTCTCATTTCCCTATTATGTTTAATGTCTCTCTCCCTCTCCCTCTCTCATTTCCTCTCCCTCTCTCAATATACACGAATTATACCAAAAAAAAGTAAAAGAGAGAGATAAAACTCCCTCTCCCTCTCTCATTTTCTCTCCCTCCCCCTCCCCCTCTCCCTCTCTTTCCCTCTCCCTCTCCCTCATTTCCCTATTATGTTTAATGTCTCTCTCTCTCTCCCTCTCCCTCTCCATCTCCCTTTCTCATTTCCTCTCTCTCTCTCAATACACACGAATTATACCAAAAACAAGTAAAAGAGACAGATAAAACTCCCTCTCCCTCTCTCATTTTCTCTCCCTCCCCCTCCCCCTCTCCCTCTCTTTTCCTCTCCCTCTTCCTCTCCCTCTCCCTCTCCCTCTCTCAATACACACGAATTATGCCTCATTTCCTCTCCCTCCCTCTCCCTCTCCCTCTCTTTCCCTCTCCCTCTCTCAATACATACAAATTATACCAAAAACAAGTAAAAGAGAGAGAGAAAAATCCCTCTCCCTCTCATTTTCTCTCCCTCCCCCTCTCCCTCTCTTTCTCTCTCCCTCCCTCTCCCATTTCCTCCCTCTCTCTCTCCCTCTCTCATTTCCTCTCCCTCCCTCTCCCTCTCCCTCTCTTTCTCTTTCATTTCCTCTCTCTCTCTCAATACACACGAATTATATAAAAAACAAGTAAAAGAGAAAGAGAAAACACAAAAGCAAAGCAAGAATGGACAATGCACTCACCGTAAAGGCTCGAAAAAGGGTTTGGCGGCTCCTCTTCGCCCTCCGTACACTTCCTCCTCTTCTTCGCGAACGGCAGTGGCGGCAGTAGTGAGAAGCCTTCTTTCTCCCTCTTTCTCTCTTTCACTCCCTCTTAGCAAGATGCTCGCTCTCCCTCTCGCTCTCCCTTTCGCTCTCTCTTTCGTGAATGCGCGAAAAATGATGCGCTCGGGTTTTAGCCCGCATTTTTTTCGTTTGGGTATCGTCACTATTTGTGTCACTATTTGCGTCACTATTAGCGTGGCAAATGCGATGCTAATAGAGATGCAAATAGCGACGCCGCTATTTCTCGTCGCTAATGGGCATCGCTATACCCTCATATCCTTGTAGTGCATGCACGCAAATTAATGTAGCCAAACCTTTGGACATAGTGGGATTATCCTTAATCAACCATCCTTGACCCATCTCAATGCAAGTGTGAATTAAAAAGCATAAAGAACACCATATGACCATTAGAAAAAAAATAGCTAATTAACAAAAAGAAGAAGAAGTAGGGTATTAGTATTTATAATAAGAACCACATCAATCTTATGACTAAGAAAAGCGCTATCACATATTTGTAAAACAAGAAATTCATCAATCAATGGATAATGTTAATAAAAAAGACCTAAGAAAAATATAGTAATCAAAAGGCATCCACAATATGTAGAAACCCTAAAATGCATTGCTAAGACAAACTTTCAATGATCTACTTACAAGTCAAAGATATATAAAAAACATAGGACTAAGGTAAAACGTGACTCAAAACCTTAGATTCAAAGGAGAGAAGAAAATATTTCTCCTTATCCCACATAATGATTAGAATAAAAGACAAGGAAAAGGTTTAAGGTTAAATCTAGAAAATCCAAGAATGCAGACTATTCTTGTAAGAATTGATTAAAATTCAAGCTTTGCCACATAGGTTTTGGCTTGGGATAGTTTTGTGTGTAGCTTATATATTTAACAAGTATCCCACTAAAGCATTGTAGTTTATCACTATGTATGAGGCTTAGCATAGCAAAAAGCCATATATTGCTCACTTGTATGTTTTTGGTTACCTAGATTATACTTTAGTGCCAATGTAACAATTCAAAAAGTTAGATGACAAGGTTGTGAAATGCTTTTCTAGTGAAAGCAAAGGTTATAAGTTGTACCATCCATGTATTAAGCTTATTTTGATAAGCCATGATATTGTATTTTATGGAAGATATTTTTCATCCTTTACTTTCATGTATCAAAAAGAGAGATGTATGCTCACAAGACACCTATGAAACTTTGTTTTCTCTTTTCAATGGTGCATATTCACATATAGTACCAAATGAGGAAACTTCTCAACTTATGTAGGTTTCTTAAGATTTTGCATGTCAACTCATTCCAAATGTATATATAAATGAGCAACCTCTTGATGACAAAGTAGAGCTCGAGTAGTCTAGGACAATGCCAAAATGGATAGTACAAACATTGTATGTCATCAAATTAGATACATCTTTGTCTAATCATACTCATTTTGTCTCTCACAATGCCTCTTATGCATCAAGTTGTTATGCATTGGTTGTTTCTATTCAATATGATGAGGATGAATCTATATATTTTATAAAGACAAACATTTTAAAAAATTGGATTGCTATTAATATGACACTATTGTCAAAAACAGTACTTGGTTTATATGTGACTTGCCTCTTTAGCAAGCAAAAGGGCCATTGGCATTAAGTAGGTTTACAAGGTGAATGATAAGAGTATTGATTGTTATACATTTCAACTTGTGGCAAAGGTCTATGCTCAATAAAAGGCCATTGAATGTGATGAGACTTTGCTCCCACTTGTTGTATTATAACAATATTGAGTGTTGAAATGATTGTAATTTTGACTTTTTTTGTTGGATTTTGGGTTATTTTTATTTGATTTTGTGGTTGATTGATTGGTTTCAGGATGGTTTGAAAGTGTTTTGGAATGGGTTGAGTAGGTTTGAGAAGCTCATGATGGTTTTTGATCGAGTTATGATATACTATTTGGTTTTGTGGTGTGTGTTCGGTTCTAATGGGTATATTTTGCTTTTATTTTGATATCTTTTCTTTTTGTTTGAGAGGTTGTGATTGTGAATGAGTGGTTTGGAGAATTATTGGGAGTGAGATGGATGTTTTTTAATGGTTTGGATTAGTTTTAGTTTGAGATGAATGGTTTTCTATATTTTTTGTTGACCTCCTAATGAGCTTCTGTGGATATTTTGTTGTCTTATGTATGCTCTTGTGAGTGTTCTATTTGATGGATGTTTAGCTTAGGGGAATTTTATAATTTTGGAAATTTAATAATATTAGCTTAAAAAAGTTCAAAGAAGCAAATAAAGTAGCTATCGAAGACTTGAAGTGAAGACTAAAGTGATAGTAACAATATTGAGCCTTGAGAGATCATTATAGTGTCTCTGGTGTCTCTTCATATTAGACATACCACTTGGGAGGTGTATCCATGACCGAGAGAGGATTCTTGAATGTGATTCTTTGTTATTCTCATGTACTATGAGAGAGAGCATGTGAGAGAGAGATAGTGCATGAGAGATAGCCAATTTCTATGAAGAAACATTCATATATGAAAATTTGAGAGAAATACTATGAAGATGATGAAATATGGATACTATGTGATGTATTCCATTCAAAGTTGATCATTTCTTTGTATATGGTTTCTATGAAGAATATATTGAAGTTTTTTTATGATGAGTCTATGAGAGATTCATTATATAATGTCTATAAATTTTCTTTGTTCCTAGTGTTCTTTTTCCTTCTTGTGGTTTCTAGTAATAAAGAACATGCTTGTTTGTATTACAAGATAGCTTTTTCTGCAATAGTTTCCCCATTTTCTTGGTATTCCTCTTGGGGCTCCAAACAATATGTAGCATTTGTGTATTAGCAACTCATAATGATAGGAACGTACATAATTTGGATACACTTCTAAACAATGATTTACATGAGAAAAACAAAGTGTATAGATTGAAAAATGAATTCTATGGGTTGAAGCAAGCACCTCAAGATTGGTGTGAGAAGATGCATGCATATTTGACTACACATGGTTTTCTAGAATAGTCCAATTGAGAGTACCTTATATTTTATACATGCTAGTGATGCGACTCTAATCATTGTGATTTCTATAGACAACATGTTTCTCACCACTCCTAAATGAGACACATATTGCTAATTTTATGGCTAAGTTAAATTCAAGTTTTGACGTGTCAGATTTAAGTCTATTGCATCATTATTTGGGCATCCAACTCAAGCACTGGAATGAAGGTAGTACTTTATTATCAAACAAAGTATATCAAGATCTTGTTATACATTTTTTATCGTGAAGATTGCAAGTCCATTGTTATTCCTATGGAGATATGTTTGAAGTTGAGTTTATGATGGTGAGGCTGCTTTGATACCTTTCTCTATTAGCAGATTATTACATGCTTGATTTATGTATACATTATGGGGCCAAAGATTCAATTTTTTGTCTCATAGATAAGAAGGTTTATGCATAGCCTAAGTACCAATCATTGGTAGAGGCAATGCAACATATCTTTTGCCTTGAGTAATACTCAATACGTTAGTAGGATAATTTATCCCAAGGGGAGATCATGACCACCAAATCTATATGCTTTTTTGAACTTTAATTGGGCTGATTGATATAATACTCATGTATCTATAAGTTTTTTTTGCTTCATTCTTTGTAACTCATGTATATTATGGTTAAGTAAGAAGCAACCCATTGTGGCATACTGGCTAATTTGGGTGTTGGTGGATAGTAATCTATCACCATCATTTTCTATAACTATTAAAGTGCATTAGTAGTTATATGAAACCCATTATTCCCTACTTGTAGTAAACACATTGAAGTGCATTATCGTTATGTTAGGAATGCCAAAAGATGCGGGATCTAGAGCATGGCTAGGGCGAATGAAAGATGAAGATTTGAGATCGCGATGATATAGACAAAGACTTGACCTGTTACACAAGTGAATTAGGTTTCAAGATGGAAGCTTGGACTCATAAACACAATCTTATGTATAAGACTGACAATGATCAAAACACTAATTGAAATGGTAAAGCATCATGATATTTCATTCATCACATATATATAAAAGTGATAGTCAAGTACAATAATTTATAGTTGCTTGATGGGTAGCAATTTTTCCACTGTGCATATGGGATTCAGTCTGTCTGCATGTCCGAAGTCTAAACTGCCTCATACAAAGAGGCTACATTAGGTGTGATTGCAAATATCTCATCACCCCTCCTCAATCACAACCACAAAGTACAAAGTGTGTAGAGGATTTAGTGAGAGCATACCTGTAAAGTGTGGGCACACCATAAACATGGTAAAACACCAAAGACTATCGCAAAACAGGCTAAGTGTAGATACCACAAACATGATGGACATCCAGAGACTGTAACAGGGGCCTCACAAAGTATACAAAGGCTATAGTACAAGGCTATATGAGGAGTTTACAAGCTTATGATAAAGACATTTGACATTACAAGACTGAAAAAATCTAGTAAAAAATTGGGTCAAGGATCAACGGGTCCTTGCAATTTTCAGTATTTCTTTTGACATAGATCTTTAATTCATTGTAAGTCCTCTTGTCTGTGTAGTCCAGCTTGCTCTTTTTGATCTTGTACTTGTTCTTCACTTTGCTTGCAGTTTCAGTGTCCAGTGCTTTGATATTTTGGTCCTCTTCTTCTAGGTTCTCCTAGTCTTTTTTAACATTGACTTTGCTTGCATTAGTTGCATTAGTCTTCATGTCCAAGGTAACATCACGACAAACAATAGCTAGAACAACATAGATGACTATCAAAAGCAGAATGACCAAGGCAAACCCAATTTTGACATTCCTCCATCACATTGCACCTCGTAACTGGCGAGTTTGTTTCCTAAAGCGAAATGCTCTATCTTGAATATGCGATGTTTTATCAACAAGTAGTTCCAATGTGATGTTTTATCAACAAGTAGTTCCAACCTATCACCTCACTCCCGTTATCTTGTCAATATTTTCTATCATGACATTTCAAACCTGACTAAATTCCCCTTTCATCCGATTTATTCAATCTGCATTGGGATCATTCGAGAAATAGTCCATTTGTTGATTCAGCACTCTTGAGAACTCATCATTCATAGCACAGGCAAGTGCTGTTGATGCAGTTTGCACCCATATGCTTTCATGAATCGTGAATGCACATCTTCCAAAAAAGCGAAAGGAATGCGTCTTCCAAATGTATCATTCGCCATGCATAGGAATGTCAATCCTTCTGCCTTCATCACATGAAATATGTACCGATCCTGCGAGAAAGAGACATGGCTATGTGCGACTCCAGGTATCTTCATAAGAATCTACCTGGCCACAGTATTGGCATTCCAGGGGGTTGCACTATATTCAGCAAGCACAACAGGGCCTCGTGCAGCCATGGAGTAGTAGATCGCCATTGAAGCCGCTGCACTGATCCTTGGAGGCGAAGGTAGAGAGACATTACAGTTTCGTCCAATCTTCAGATCAATGCTCGTCCATTGGTGATGCAACAAGGGCCTCCTTTTTGCAGAGATCAAAGATGGTAATTATGCTGTTGATGGCAAGTGACGAAAATAATCAGGAAGACTATGAAAAAAAAACGAAGCAAGCAGGAGGTCGTCGAGGAAGCGAGATTAAAGCGCTCGAGAAGTTTCCAGCGCTGGCCGGAAGGAGAGCTATGGCAGCCGCGAAAACCCTAACAATGGAGAGGAAGGAGCAAGAAAACCCTAACAATGGAGAGGAAGGAGCCAAAAAACAAGCAGGCTTGAGAGAGAGAGAGACCTGGTTCATGCTAAGCCATGCTCAGCTGTGCTTTGATATCATGTCAAAAGATGCGAGATCTAAAGCATGGCTATGGCGGATGTATGGAAGATGAAGATTGAGGTCATGATGACATAGATGAAGACTTGACCTGTTACACAAGTGAATTAGGTTCCAAGATGGAAGCTTGGACTCATTAACACAATCTTATGTTTAAGATTGACAATGATCAAGATACTAACTAAAAAAATAAAGCATCATGATATTGCATTCATCATATATATAAAAAAGTGGTAGTCAAGTACAATGCTTTATAGTTGTTCGATGGATAGTAGTTTTCCCTCTCCTCTGTGCATATGGGATTCAGTTTGCCTGCATGTCCTGAGCCTAAACTACCTCATACAAAGAGGCTACATTAGGTGTGATTGCAAATATCTCATCAAGGAAGAGGCTCCCCATACATCAACTTGGTATATGTATCAAAATAGGACAAACTTATAGATCTTTTCACAAAAACGTTTCCCTATCAAAAGTTTGAATATTTTTGCAAAGCTTTAGGCTTATTCCCCTTTGTGGATTCTATTAGACTTGACACTTTTCTATACATGAGGGCCAACTCTTATTCACCAATCACTCCAATGGGGGCTTTGTTACTGTATTTTGACAATGATGTGTATGAACAAACTTAAGACTACTAGGACACTTTTTTTAGGAGTTTTTTTTCCCTTAGTATTATATATATGTATATTCATCTTTATGGCATATTTAGTCTATTAAATCTTCTCTATTGATACTATTCATACATTTTGTGTTATCCTCGCTCAATCTTCTTCTTCCCCAAGTTGTGTGTGTGCATAGTCTTGCAACCCTAAATGTAACATACTTCATTTTGGACTCTTTTATAGATGGAGGCGCATATTATCATATATCTTGTGGTAGCACAATTCTCCTTTGTGTCATGTTTACTTGCATATTTAGAAATATATTGCAAACAAAGGTGGAGGTTGGGAACAAGGAATAAGACATTGGAGTTACTCTAAGTATGGCCCATATATCATCATAAGGAGATCCTAATCCTCCCCCATGATGTGTACTTCTCAAGGAATAAGACCCACATACATTAGGGAGGGATGTACATGGAGGGTGTTTTTAATGTATTTTTAGGGTTTATTATATCTCTTTTTTGTCATGCAAGCTAAATCTAGCCTACAATGCATCTTTAACTCTACTTTGATATATTTTATACAGAGTCTTTTGTAAGCCAAGTCCAATCTATCTTCAAACAATGTGTAATTCTACTACTATATAATTCAATAAATTTCTCAAAAATCATTTTTTTCTTTTTAGTTTTATTTTTATACTTTGTTTAATATAGTTGATAATAATAACTAGGACAAAACCAAGGACTTAACGGTTATAGGATTGCATCTCCATTTCAGACTACAATTTTGCAACCGATAGCTCCCTAATCATTTTTTGTGCTAGGATATAGTTTTTTTATAAGTGCATTTATATATGTGTTTAAAATTCAGTAAAATCACAAATAAAGGCATGTTTAAGATCATGTTTTTGGTTCATAATATACATGTGATAGTATGCATAGGTCCTTTGATATGGGTGTAAGCATACTTATAGATGTGCTTGTAAGTTTTTTTAATAGTTTATAAACCATGTTAATCGGGCTATCTACAAGGCTAATCCCTTGTAGTGTTGCATCAACAATCATGTAGTTCAATGTTTACTTGAGATCTTTGATATTCATTTTATTGAGTGTTGTGCTCATGACAAATTGCAAATAGTGCTACTATGGAAGAAGGGCATTGGCACAACACAGAAGTGTATAACCACCTAAAATTGTGTCCAATATTTATTGAAGAATGCTTTGCCAATTTAGTCAGTCCATTTGAAGGAATACAAAAGATGCAATAAGATTTTGTTGAGGTCTTTATCTCATAATCAATTAGAGAACTATGGAAGATAAATCAATAGGGGGAGCCTAGATATATAGGAAATAATATCTCCATAAGATACTAGGTTAAAAAGAGTGTTCGAAAATGTCACACAATGTTAACCCTCAGATGAACAAGGTGGAAAATCTAGAAAATCAAAAGCAGAAGACAGAGCCAAGGCAAAAGCAAAATGGAGAATGAAGGCACGCCAAGAAAATTCGGGAAACACAAGAAGTGTGAAAAAGTCCTAAATCAAGGAGAGACGCACAATAAAAAGCGCAAGTCAATACTTTTATAAAAGAGCGCAAGGCGCACCATGGCTCTAACCCGTGCAAATTGTAAATATAGATGGGCGTTAGGAAGGAAGCTAGGAAGATAGGAGAACAATGGAAAAAAGAGCCTAGGCTATGGCCGGCCATGTAAAAAGGGAATGACTGCCCAAAGGGAATTTAGGGCTTTGTATATAAAGTTCAAAAGATGAATGAGAGCTCATTCTTTTGGTGTGTGGCAACAAGAGACTCACCTTCTTCTCTTTTCTTTGCTTGCTTGCATGTGCTTGACAAGGAAGTGAACCTCTCCATCATCTCCTCTCTTCTTCTTCTCTCCTCTTCTCTTCTCTTCTCTTGTCTTGCATGCGGCTATGGAGGATGGAGCTTTGGAGGTGGAGGCTTGAGGATTCTTGAGCTTGCATCAAGAATTGTGGAGCTATCAAAGTGCTTGAGAGAGGAAGCAACTCGATTGGACATCAAGGTAAGCTCACTACACTCGTAGAAAATGATAGCGTGTTGGGTATGTGAGAGGTAGCCATTAGTGCTTGCTTGAAACGCTTGAACAATAAGTGGTTTGTAGGTCTTGGAGGTTGAAACCTCTACATTATGGTTCCATTTATGGGACTAGTGGATTCAAGCTTGAGCACTTGCGCGCTTCAAATCAAGCATCAAAGTAAGGGTTTCATCCTCGAACGAGAGCTTGAGATAGATAGAAGATTTTGGGTCTTTAATCTGTGCTACAAGTATTTTTGGTCTTTGATGATTAGTTTAGTAGGAGAAATTGGTTCAATACTTTGCTTTTGATTCTTATTGCATTTAGGGTAAGTTAAGGTTAGAAAATCGATTGGAAAAGTGTAGGTTTGCTATGGTAAAATAGGCCAAACAGAACACAGATCTAGGAAAAATGGGAGGAAGGAGAGCTAAGGGGATTGAGGCCAACAAGTGAGGGGGCAGGAGTGGCAAGAACATTGTGAAGGAGGAGTTTAATAGCCAGGAGACCAAGGGGGAGCTCATTTGAAACCCTAGTTGCTTGAGAGAGAGAGAGAGAGAGAGAGAGAGAGAGAGAGAGAGAGAGAGCTTGATTGCATGGACCTGCTTCAATCGCATCGTCAACAATTTCATTGCCCACTATAGGTATACCCACACCTTCTCCTTCATGGGTATGTAGAATCTAGAGGTGCTCGACTAGAGTGAAGGACACAATCACTCGATGCACGGTGAATTTTGTGTCGGCTTAGAGAAAACGCATCGTGTTTGGCCCGTTCGAGTGACGGAGATTTTGGGCCGAGTTCAAGAATCGGCCCTCAACCCACTCCCATTCGGCCATTCGGCCCAATAGGCTCAGACAATTGAAAACTTGGCCCTCCGTCCACTCGATTCGGACACATCAAAGTTACTCCCATTCAGCCATTTGGCCCTCTCGACTCAGACGCCCACAGCTTTGGCCGCCTAAATTAGTTGCTTGGATGGCCCATCTGAATTAGCCATTCGGCCTCGGCCCGTTGTACTAGGTCCATCCAAATCAGTCATTCGGCCCTTGCAATTCGGACATGTTGGGCCGAGTTTGATTGTTCCAGAATTTTCTAAAAAATGAACCCCAGCTAGGCCTACCTACTTATAGTCACTTGCACCCGTGTGCTCCAACCAAGTTTGATC
Organism: Lygodium microphyllum; assembly: GCF_053477565.2. NCBI lineage: Eukaryota > Viridiplantae > Streptophyta > Polypodiopsida > Schizaeales > Lygodiaceae > Lygodium > Lygodium microphyllum. The sequence continues at coordinate 113,581 of NW_028229583.1, read as the reverse complement.
GCAGTCCTTGTGTCTGAGTGCTTTCTCTACTCTACTCTAAGTGCACTCCGCTTGCGTGGTTTGGGGTCTACTCATATTTGTTTAATTATATGTCCCCAGTGTCGTACTCTAGGGTATCGATTTGCCTTTCGCTCTCATCACTGAAGGAGCAATAGTCCTCATATTCATCATTAGAGCTGTCTTTGTCTAGTTGCTCCTCATTCTCCTGGTTCTGACAATTCTCTTCTTGTTGGTCAAGGATTAAGGCCCAATTGTACTTCAAGTTTAAATTGTGTACCTTGGACCATCGACATTCAGGCTCATCCAAGAGATCTTTGAGTGGCTTAAGATTAATTGTTGGATTGCCAACCAACTTGTTGGTTAAGTATCCTAGGATCTCCAGGAGCTCTCATCTATTGTTTGGGACGGAATGCAACATGATTGAGTCTTCCACATAGGCTCCCAGTCATCATGCACATTGGCACTAAAGGTATGTCCTTGATCTTGCCAGTTGCCTTGATGGCTCTTTCATACTCCTCACTATTTGAGAACGGTAGGTCGATGGTAGCAAGAACATGCATCCAATCTCGCTCATCCTCAAGGCATGGGATATACTTGGTAAGGGCCCCATAGGATCCCCTAGTCTATACGTCGCCCTTCCGCATGGTGGAGATGGCATCTAGGTTGACTGGCATAGTCTTTCAAGTGTCCATCTCTACTCTTACAGCTTCTATTCGATTACCTGAGAAGATAAGACCATTGCCCTAGTCTTCTATGACTCTCGCATTGTGCGTCCAGGGTCGGCCTAGCAGGATGCCATAGTCCACTCCCTTCATGACTATGAAGTCAACAGAGAATTGGATTCTTGCGATCTTTACTGGCCAAATTTTCAATACTGCAAATGGTTTCAACTTCATTCCATTTGCTAGTGTGACGTTAAACCTAATAGTCTTGACCGGTGGGTTACTCCAAGTTTGGAGTACCGCATGGCTTAGCACACTCACTCCTGCTCCTGTGTCCACGATCCCCTTTTTGGTGACATCCCTGAGTGCTAAGACTGGTAGGACTGCATGCATTTTTGTGTCTTCCCAAAAGGCGTTGACGTGTAAGGATTTAGGCATGGAGTGCAGTGTCAGACTCGATATTTGGGTTTCTACATCGTGCTCAAGAAAGTCTATGGTAATTGGCTCATTTGGTTCTTCAACCCACTTTTTTAGCTCCAACCATAGCATTGGGTGCCGCCTAAGCAAGTCACCTAATCTCAAAGTTATTGGGGTGTTCACCAGTGCATTGAGGAGGTTGCTAGTCAGTTGCCTCTCTCCTAGGTTTGTGGTTCTTGGCCAATGGCCTTGATTGTCTTGCTGGCCCAGATCATCTAGGCTTTGTCTAGGCAACCCAGCTTGTGGTGCCATTGCCTCCCTTGATCTTGGTTATGGGAGAGAGATTGGTGTGCTTATGCTTGAGAGATCATCGATTTTGTCTTCTAGTATGGGCTCTATGTCCTTTAGGTGCTTTTGGGCCTCCTTCACCCATTGTTTCACCTTCTTGATGGCTTTGAGTTGGCACTTTGGGTTAGGTTACTCCCCGATCTTAGCATTTCCCTTTCTAGCCGTCTGAGGAGCCAACGTTTCTTCTTCTACATCAATGACTTTCCCTCCAACCGGCAGTGTCATGGCACTTTTGGTTTTGAGGGTGACCTTAGCGTCTGGTCTCTTCTTCCTTTGTCTCCGACTCTTCTTTCTAACTGAGGTTGCATCAAGGTTTCTAGGCCCTAGCAATGATATGCCGGCTTGCTTCGTCTACACGCAGGTCATGACATGCAATGGGATAGGTGTGGCCTCCCCGTTGAGTATCTCGACACCAAACAACCCCATTGGAATCGATGGCTCATTTGCAGAACTAGAGGATGGCCTCTGCCTAGGGCAATCAACAAAGAGATGAGTGATTCCACACTCAATGCATCTCACGTCTGCCTTATCTCTGTTTTCTTGCTCCCTCTCGGGGCAGCGCGAAGAAATATGTTCGAGGTGACTGCAAGTCCAACACACGACTGGTTCTTGGGTTTGTCCTCCTAGGCCTCTGCCTCTCCCTCTACCTAACGCCATCACCAGTACCAGTCGATAGTCCATTAGGATAGCATTTCCTTTCTCATCATATGACATGTATGGGTTTACATAAGGCTCATCTTTGCTCGGCTCGTCCACATAGTGGACTAGAGTATCACTAGGTGGATGGGTCACTTAGAGTCCACGTGGTCTAGGGATACCTATAAGACTTATTTCCATCCTAGGGATGGTTGGTTTAGCATCATTAGGTGCCAGGAGAGCCAATGGGGCTCCCCTTCCAAAGAAGTTCGATGGCATGTTCACAAGGTAGGGTTGACCATAAGGCTGCGGGTATGGGAGGCTTCGAGTAATCGATAATGCATGGTGTCATAGCCGAACCTACCACAATTAGCACACGGTCATAACCTAGGGTCCTGACCCTCAGTTAGCAAGTGGTTTCTTCCACAATGCACACATTAGGCATGTGGTCATGTTGTCCATCTCATCACCTCCTACAGTTTGGCTATGTCCATCCTAATCTCTACTAGCTCTTGTCCCGAATCCGTGCCCTTCCCTTTGTCTGCATGCTTGGGTTGGCTCTCTCACTCGGGGTTGAAACCCTCTCAAAACTCCTAGTGCTAGACTCCTCTCAATCTGAGCCTCTAAAGCCTCTTTCCTTGAGCTGCTCATCCACTCTAATAACTTCTTCAAAGACCTTTGCTAGTGTGTCTCCCTGTATGGTTACCACTCTTTCAGTTGGTCTCTCGCCCATTGGGATTATTTTGAAGAGGCTCCTCACATAGGTCACATAATCTTGGATGTCCTCCTTCTCTTTCTACTTAACATTCATGAGTCACACTAGTAGGTTGTCAAAGTACCTAGGTTCGGAAAATCTCTTAATGAAGAGATTTTTCAAGCCATTGAAATTGGCACACTCCGCAGCATCTAGACTTGTGTCCCACGTCTAGACCCTTGTCACCTAAGCATAGTCTGAAGGCTTGGGAGCGTTTAGGATTAGTGAGACCGTTGGCCTTGCAGACATGCTCAAGTTGTATGGGTCGTCGATTGCTTGGTATTTTTCCAGCTTCTTTGCTACCATGGGGATTTTCGATTGGCTCCTAGAGCCTTCCCAACCCTGTTAGCAATGATGTTGCCAATGCTACAGTGCTTTGTTTTGCGGCCGTGTTATCTAGCAGTTGCTTTGTTAAGAGCTCACTTAGTGTGAGATCTCCTTCTAGTTCTCTCTCACTCTCTGACTGATTTATGCCCGCTAAGGCTAGCACCCTTTGGATCTCTTGCTTTTCTAAGCTCTAGTGTAAGTTCCTAGTTTGTTTATCCTAGTTGTACACGGCTAGGCCTTGTAGAGCCCTACGTACCAACTTCCTCTCCTCCTCGAGATTTGCTATGATGTCCTCTATAGGTATACCGTGATACTCTAGCTAGGTTTGAGCATTGTATTTGTTCACTAACTATTGGACAGCCTCAGGAAAGTCGCCTAGGTTAAGCTCCTCGTTGCTTCTATGACCTGAGCTACCATCTTCCATGTCTAGGACTTCCTATTCTGCCAAGTTGTTAATCAAGTTTATAAGGCCGAGTAAATCCATTTCCGCGGTATTGTCCATCCTTATTGCATTCAAATTTTTGGCCGTGTTCTCCACTTGGTTCTACTTTTGGGAATTCGATCTCCCTTCTGTCTTTGGGTTTTCTCTTAGTGGTGGGTTCCTTCAAGTTCTTAAGTCCGGGTGTGTTCCTTATTAATTACAACTAGCCCTCAACTTACCCTCACTCTGTGTGTGTGTGTGCGTGTGTGTGCTCTTTTCTATGCAGTGTGTAAAATTAGACTTTTAGCTTTTCTCAATTGTGCTTTGAGGGCTCGAATTTATAGTGAGTGAGAAGACAAGTGCCTAGATGACTCTATCACTCTCATCGTGGGTTTAGCCTAATAGGCTTGTATGCCTAGTTTTTGGTCATCTCCCTGCTCGTTTATAGGGTTCTCTGCTATTCTCTCTGCCCAGTCATGATTCGTTAGTGCTCTAAGACTCCATTTGACGCTACTGTCGGGTGGCTAAATCACTAGATGGTCAACTAGTGTCACCTCTATGCCCGAGTCTTGCTGATCCCTTTGTCCCTTGTACTAGAAAGGATTCTCAACGTCTGTATGGTCTTCAGATGTTGGGATAGCCAGTAGTGACACACCACTGCTGCAAACGGACTCACCTTCTGAGCTACGACCACTAGGAGAGAGGCCCTCTTCTAGTAAAGATGGAGAGTTCAATTTTGAATCGGATATCAGCTCAAATAGTGACCTAGAAATACCTCGGCCTCCCAAGACTAGACGCATTAAGGGGAACCTACTCGTCCACCTACGACACCGACGATTAAAGGAGGAATGACAAGCGAGGAGCAAAGAATCGTGGATAGACGAACAACAAAAACTACAAGACCTGCCAAAACGATTCACAAAGTTCAAAAAGGGAGATAGGGTGGTGATCTTGTTGGGAGCCAAACAACAAGGGCAAGCAAGCGAACCAATCAAGGGACCCGCCAAGGTCAAAGAGGTCAATTTAGCTAAGGATGGGGAGACCCCACGACATGTCCTTATAGCAGATGACCTGACTGAGCAAGATGAAGCAAGTCTCATTAATCTCCTACAGGAGTATATAGATATCTTTTCTTGGTCCCTAGAGGAACTCAAAGGGGTAGACCCAAGTGTGGTGACTCACAACATATCCATGACACCTGACTCAATGCCTACCACGCAGCGACCATATCCCTTGAATCCAAAGCACGCTCATGCTATCAAGAAAGAAATTGAAAAAGTGATGAGATTGAGATTCATCTACAAAATTGAACACACGGACTGGGTCGCGCCCATAGTCACAGTCCTAAAGAAGAATGGGAAGATTCGAGTGTGTGTCAATTACAAGAAGGTAAATGAAGCAATGAAGAGAGATAGCTACCCACTGTTGTACACCGAGCACATTCTCAAGAGAGTAGCTGGGAAAGAGGCTTACATTTTTTTGGATGGTTTCTCTAGATACAATTAGGTGCAAGTGCATGCTAACGATAGGCATAAGACTGCATTTGCCACTGAATGGGGAGTCTTTGCCTACATAGTCATGCCTTTTGGATTGACTAATGCGCCAACCACTTTCCAACGATTGATGTGTACAATATTCAAGGACATGCCGAGAAAGAAGTTAGATGTCTTCATGGACAACTTGTGTGTTCACTCTACTTGGCTAGAACACTTAGACTGGTCTTTGAAAGATGTTGGCTATACCGTCTCTCATTGAGCCCCTTGAAGTGCCAGTTCTGGGTGAAGCATGGATGTATCCTAGGACACATGGTGTCAAAGAATAGCATTGTCATAGATTCCTTAAAGATCAATGTCATTGTTGATCTTCCACCCCCAACTAATTACAAGGGTGTTCAATGCTTTTTAGGATATACAAGGTATTATCGACAGTTTGTGTTAAATTATGCATTGTTTGCTAGACCTCGATAAAAGACGTTGATTATATTCAAATGGAGGAGTGCCAATGTGCATATGAGGAACTAAAAAATTATCTAACTACAACACCAATACTACGAGCCCTAGATTGGACACTCATGTTTCACGTGCACATCGATGCTTTGAAATTCGTCGTAGGAGTTGTGTTGGGCCAACTTGGTGAGCACAATCTGGACTACCTAATGAGCTTTGCTAGTGGACAACTTACTGAGACCAAAATGAATTACTGACAATGGAGTAAGAGGGCTTGGCCATGGTGTTTTCCGTAAGGAAATTTTGACATTATCTTCTGGCTATGCCTTTTACTTTCTTTGTTGACCATCAAGCCTTGTTGTACCTGGTTAACAAACCATGCACTAAAGGACACATTGCTAGAAGGGCTTCTTCTGCTTTTGGAGTTTGATTTCTTTGTGACTGTGTGTAAGGGGAAACAACATTACATGGTTGACCATCTATCTTGCATCCCCACGGGAGAAGCGGTTGGACAAGGCATTATGGAAAAACTGCCAGACGTGCATCTATTCCACTTATCCAATGAAAAAGGTTTGTTTAGAGCTAACATGATGCCATATTGGACAGATGACATAGTTTAAGTGCTTGAACATGGATTACTGGAATGCTTGATAGAAAAGGCCTGACTTAGGTGGCTTATCTTGAAAATCCAATCCTACCAGTTGATAGCTCGCCAACTTTACAGACTGGGACAAGACGGGTTACTATGTAGATGCATGTGTGAGCATGAGATGCATGATGTACTAACAAAGGCATCCGACGGAATCGTAGGAGGGAATTTCCGTGGAGACATGACAGCTCACTAAGTGCTGCAGTCCCAGTTGTGGTGGCCTATCCTCTTCCAAGATGCGACACAATTCGTGAAGCATTGTGATGAGTACCAATGAACTAAAGTCCCTATATGTAAAGATCGCATGGAGCTAACCCCAATTATTGCTTGACAACCTTTCAAGAAATGGGGGATTGACTTCATTGGACCCATTAGTATCACGACACAATATTCACAAGCTAAATACATCATTGTGGCCACCAACTATCTAACCAAATGGGCAGATACACGAGCTATGAGAAAGAATGACGCTAGGACCATTGCTGAGTTCCTATGGGAGCAAGTGATCTCATGATTTGACTGTCCCATCAAACTAGTCAGCGACCAAGGAACACACTTCATCAATGAAGTAATAGCTCACCTCCTGTCCTCCTTCCTAATCATCCATTGAAAATCCTCACCTTATTACCCACAGGCAAACGGTTAAGTTGAATCAACAAATAAAATCCTAGTAAACGTCCTGACCAAGGTTGTCTCTGCTTCATGCAATGATTGGGATAACAAATTGATGGCGGCCTTGTGGGCCTACCACATGGCTTACAAGAAGATAGACCCCCTTTAGATTGACATATGGTACAGAGGCAATCCTTCCCTTGGAATTCTTCGTACCAAGACTCAAGATCGCTCTTCAAGAAAGATGGGATGGGAAGGGTGCATGGAAGGAATGCTTGATTGAACTTGAACGCTCAACAACTGGCTTCTAGCCACCCATGCACTCATATGCAAGAAGGAAAGATGCAAAACCTAGTTTGACAAGCATGTCAAGTAGTGCAGCTTCAAACAGGGTGACTTAGTACTGCTATACTCAGTCAAAGAACATAAGCAAAAGCTGAAGTTTCGGGGGCTAGGACCTTTTAAGGTTTGAACCATCAGTCGAACTGGCAACGTCGAACTAGAGACCCTAGAGAGTGAGGGCATAGGCTTCTTCAATGGTAGCTGCATAAAGAAGTATTTCCCTCCCACGCACCCATTGCATGAGCCCCCAATGCTAGCACTCCCTGTCCACGTACAAGTAGCCATTACCGCTGAGGTGGACGATGAGGATGAGGAAGCAATACCACTAGCTTACCTATGCATGACGCTCACTAGTAAACACACATGCACCATCAATGCATTGATTGATGATGGAACTAATTTTAATATCTTGTCTCATGACCATTGGACCCAAATTGGCAAACCTCAATTGCAACCCACTAATACTAACATTAGGAAAAAAATGAACTCTCAAATGGGCCCTTAAAAATAATATAGTTTAAGGTGTGGGCCTTTTGGATTGTCCAATACGAAGGCTAGATATTGACATCCATGGAGGTTGAATCTTCTCTCTCCAAATCTTGGTTTTTCTATTAAAAAAAGGGGTAGTGGGGGGTTTTAAAAAAGGGAGAATGAATAGTACACAAAATTTGAGTTCCTCTCATCTCGTATTTTTCCCCTTTTTTGGAGAATTTTCAATTTTTGTTTTTTCCCTCTCACGAAATTAGTTTGACCCAAAAGTTGAGAAACAGACCACTTTCCCTCTCTTCTCTATACTCGTGAATTTTCATCTCCATTGAAGCTCATTGTTGAGAGTAATTAGGGTTTTGAGCGTTTTGCTTACCTCTGCACTTTCTTCTCCATGCAACTCCAGATTTTAGGCAAAGCACAGATGCCCATCTCTCTTTGCATTTTCTCTTGTTTGCTATTTTTTCAATAGGGTTTGATGTCGTTTCTTATTGTTATTATTGTATTATTGCAGAGGTTGTTTGGGGCAGGAGACAAAGGTGCTCATCTATATATATATATATATCTCTCTCTCTCTCCTTTCTTTCCCCCCTCTCTCTATGTGTTGTTTCTCTTTTATGTTGTGTTTTCAATAGAATTTTATGTTGATTCTAATTTTTGTTTTCTTGCAGAGTTTATTTGGAGCAAGAGGCAAAGGTGTTAATCTCTCTCTTTGATTGGTTTTTTTTTTCTTCCTCTCTACATTATCCCTTTTCTACCATCTTTACAATAGGGTTTGATGCTAGTTCTAACTTAAGGATCAATTGTTGTTGCAGCACTTAACACAAGATAGAGCATAGATTCTATAGCTCAATTTACAGGTAAATCTGCCATATTGTGTGGTGCCAAAATTTATTCATTTAATTAGTGACTTTTATGTTTGATGGGATTGATGTTTTCTTATGTCCATCATTTGTAGTGGGTTTTGATTAGCAACGATTCAATCTTATCTTCAGCAGATCAACTTATAGGTAAATTGACCATATTTTGTATTGCTTTTATTCATGCAGTTATCTAGATATATTTTGCTAAAAGGGATTCATGGAAGTATTTTTGTTAAAAGGGATTCATGAATGTATTTTTTTGTACATGCAAGTATTGTATAAGGTTTAGGTGAAGCACATAATTCTCGATCGACTATTTTGATGTGGTGAGTGATTCCTTTGTGCTGAATGATATGGATCTACTAGAATTCGATTGTTCAAAAATAGTCTGCTTTATTGGTCATATGTGTCCATTTGGATCTCCATGCCAATTGGCAATGATCCATGAAACTCTTGTATCATATCATCCATATAACACACAATGTGTTGAGTCTTAGAATATCTCAGGTGTCAATCCAATGTGCCTATTAAGATTTGCATGCTATGTGGCTGCTATCCTTGTAACAATTACTCTATAATACCCACATTTCATGCAATGTATTGAGTCAAATCAAACTCCTCTTCATTATAATAAAAATGATTTTGGAAAAATTCTCTCAGTATTCTTATGCTAGTCTTTTCATTATGTTTCATGTAAATGGTATGATTAAAGTGATGCCTTGAAATTGAATCTATACTTTGTGTTGATCTATATATCCACATGCGTTTCGATATTGATGTTTATGTCTGTTTACAAAAGTGTAAACATCTCTTAATGCCATGTTGATTTGTATGGCATATTGGTGATTACTAGATAGACTTAAAATGCTTATTATTTAGGAGTTAATACATACTTCTTTACATCTAATGCATAGGTTATAATACCTGAGAGAAGAACAAGCATTCTCTTAATAGAAGTACGTAGCAGAAAAGATGAAGAAGGGAATTGGATCATTGATACGTATCATTACTCGTCTTGGGTACATATGTGTCCAAGTATGAAGGGAGCTTTCAAGGTGAAAGCATCTACAATTGCAGATGTATCAAAGTACTGGAAGGGTAAAATTTTAGCTCTCAGACAAAGGAATGTTGATTCTCACCTTGTAACAAAGGCGTTTGTACAACATATATTCATGCAAAAACAAATACATATTGCCACTGTGCCCTTTCAACGAAACATTGCAAATAGTAAGTATTTGCAACTCATTGAGAATGAGAAATTTCATGATACCTATGTAACAACTTGTCTCCTACTTACAGAAGTATACCCTTTGGATTGCTGTGAGTGGCAAAACATTGAGAGTTTCACTGGTTCTTTTAAGTGTTACCACCTCAAATTTGGTAGATTGCTCTTTGAGGGGCGTATAGCTAAGCACCTCGTAGAGGACCTTTTTTTTTCTATGACTCCAAGTACATATTGTCCAAGGGGAGTCGAGAATATGGAACCCTTGAGTCTATGCACATATCGAATCTCAATAGCATAGAATGGCCATTGTGTAATAGCGACATTTTGCACATGTGTAGCACAAAAATTTCAGCAGACATATTGAATTCTATGAAGCCAAGCATCGGCTCAAAGAATGTACATCTAAGCTGGTTCATACCGATTGCAATCTTTGCACACATGTTTAAGGAATGTAAGGGTTTGAGATGTACAAAAGCATGTACATCATAAAAAGTGCAATCAGAGGATTATGTAACAAGGATTCTAAGCAAAACTTGGACATAAGAAATAACTCACAGTCCTGACACAGTGGAGTATCGAGTCATAACAAGGGACATGGCTTTCACGTAAAATTTTTCTCTCTTTGTTGACTATTATCTTACTTAATTTTTCTCTCTTTGTTGACTATTATCTTACTTTGGGATGAATTAGCTAGCTTTCCTTTCCAATTACAGGTACTTTGTCACACGACAGACTTTATGCCTAGTATTCAAGTATCGTAGATGGAGGATGCTCAAGGGTAAATGGTTATGCCTTTATCAAGACATGCGTAAAAGTGTAGTTGTGGAAGTTACTATCATTTGTAAGGGTCGCGAGCCCCAAGTATTGCAAATGGAGAATGATTGGCCCTTGAGTATAATGCACCAGGAAATTACAATGTTAATGCAGAATCCATCTGTTAGCTTCTATTTTAAACTAGAATGACAGGAAAATTCGAAACTAAGCTAAAGATACTATTACTAGCGGAAAGTGTGTGGCTCTACATATTTTAGAAATTGTAGAGTCTCCCTAAAAATCCCAACACCACAAGTTGTAATATCCAACACCTATAAATTTTTGGATTTTTTTGGCCAATAGAATATTGTCGCTTGCAAACTTGCAATATTTAAAAATTATGGTATTTATGCAAAATCATATACTTGTTTTACACTTTCCACATCAACACATTTACATATGCATGTAAAATTTACACAGACGTAAGTAAAGACATAATTAAATATCGTATGTGAACAACCCTTAATGGTTTAAAACTTAAGGCTTTTAAGGTAGAACTACTTTAGTTCTTGTTTCATTTTTTCATTTCACACTTTCTCTCTTTATCTCTTTATATTCACCACATCCCTCCTACTTGCTATATGGATGCTTGCGCACATTTTGATGAGTGGATCCACAAGACTATCTTTGCCAACTAGGGCGGTGAGATGTTCCAGGTTTTCTCTAAGAACTTCAACCTTGAAAGCGTGCTCTCATCACTGGATCCCCCCCCCCTTCAGGTTTTGGAAGACTTTGTGAGCACCATTGCTACCTGCATATACTCCATCGAGGGATTCGACATGACTTGGGTGCCTCTAGAACAACTCATGGTATTTTAGGCAGGGAAGAATCACCAAAAAGTGGTGAATAGGTGTCTGGCCCATGTGGATCCTTCACACAGAGTATGCACTATTCCCATGGGTGGTGCGCTAGGTACATCACCTTTGGATCATGTAGACTGTGAGAGGTGTAGGAGAGTCGCAATGGAGCCGTGGCAATTAGCCGAGGGGAGCTTCCTTATGTTTGTGTTACGAGGCACTATGCCTATATGTTATGGGATCTCCCTCTAAGGAGAAGGGAAGGTAACCGTTGGACTACATATCAGCAACTACAAATGCATAATTAAGTCTACTAGTGTACATCGATGTATTACAGATGCTCTTGGCCCGCCACACTATGTGGTGGGGTTGTTTGTTGTGTGCATGAGGTTTGGCTAGTGCCATAGCTAGTGCCAACCCATTTTAGGTTCCATTAGTGGTACGTCTTCTAGGAGCCACCAACAAGTGGTGGTTCCAAATCTGGGGTTTCTAGGGACCAAATAGTTGGTTTATGTCCTCTAACAAGAACCGTCAACCCGAAATACAAAAAGCGGAATCTGTTGAGAGGACTAGACGGGGTTTGGAGATTGTAAGGCATTATTCTCTTGAAAAGAAGTAGTCTACTACACATAAGCGGTAGTGGTTCTAATAACCTAAGTGACATAACTAGCCCTTTGAGTGCAAGTGGAAGTCTTAGTACTTCCCTGCTTCCAGCCAGTTAACCCACTTCAAGTGGGATGTAGTTTTACTTACACAAACTCCTATTGTCAATCCAATTGTAGCCATGGCACAACCCATCAAAATTCCAGCAGGGACACCGGATTTACCGACATTAGGAGCATCTTTGCCTATCTTCCATAGGTTAGAAATAGAGGATGGAGAAATCCATATTAAGGAGTTTCAAATGCTCATGTTTGACTATCGAATCCAAGACGAAGGACACCTAATGATGTTCTTCAATATGACATTAAAAGGAAGGGCAGCAGTATAGTATCACGGTCTAGAGTCCGAAACCATAACTAGTACTGACCAATTCTTCACGGCCTTCCATAGAGAGTTTGCTCTTGAGAGGGATGGACAATATTGGTTGTGTGTCTTGAATGTAACATGCCAAGAGCCAAATGAGAATGTCCAGGCCTATGCCAAGAAGCTGAAGCAAGTTCTTTGCAAACTTAATACTTATATTCCCATTCCATCGACTGCACAGTTGCAATATTTCCTACATGGATTAGATTTCAATATCCAAGTGTAACTGAGTAGTGTTGCTTTGGCCAACATTGACACTGCTATTCCCCAAGCAGAAGGAGTAGATTCGTGCTTGCAAGCGGCTTATGCAACAAGGATAAATTGAAATGGTAATAATTTGGCACTGACCAATGGGAGTTAAGGGGACCCCATGTCAAATGTGAATGGCAAAGGGAATATCATGCTGAATCTGCCTATGTTACCAGCTCCTCCCAGTAGTATGACTATGCCCATGGCTAGTTAGATGGGCCCACTAAATGGTGGAGGCCAACTAACGAATCCTAATGTTGTCCCAGTAGGTCACTGACCAACTCCTAATCAAGTGATTAGGTCGATGGGATGACAGACAGATGGGATGACCTAATCAAGTGATTAGGTCGATGGGATGACAGACAGATGATTGCGGCTATGAGTCAAGTGCCTCTAATGTCTTGAGCGAAGTTAAGGACATGATGAAGCACTACATCAATATGATTTCTAAACAATATAGGCAGATAGCTGTGGATTTTAATCTTATTAAGAAGCAGCAGAATTTGATAGGTAGTCGATGCCCTGAAGAGGGTGCCCCCTCAAGATTCAGCTATAAGTGGTGTGGTGGCCAACATTTCCCTAGGAATTGTTCGAATGTCAAATGCAATATTTGTAGAAAGTCTAGCCACTTAGCTGCTACCTATTGGAGTAAGATTAGTTCTCTCCAACAAGGAAGTAAACTGCCAGGTCTAGTTAACCATCACGTACAAGGGAATAATCTCCAGCAAGATGAGGGACCAAGACAAATACCCAATATGCAGGATTGGTTCGATCATGCTGAAATCGCACATATTGGGTATATTGTAGAACCTTTGGGCATAGCACGAGTGGGAGAAGATTGGTTCGATCATGTTGAAAAGCATTGTCCTAGGGTTTCAACATACGTGGATGGAATATTAGTAGAGCATGCCATCATGGGCACTAGATCCGCCGTTAATATCATGAGTTCAGACTTAAATGGAGAGGCTAGGTCTCGAAATTCAAAAAGACGGCTCCACACTTCTTAGGATGGAGGATGACAATCTAAGACAACCAAAAGGTTGCATCACTAAAGTCCACATTACTATTGCAAGTGTGGAATGCTATCTGGACTTTAGGGTGATAAGGTTTGCAGGACGTCCTAGCTATCAAGTTTTTCTAGGTAGGCCATGGATCTTACGGACAGGCTATCAAATCGATATACTCAGTGGTCAAGTGATTTTAGGTAGAGGTGCCAATCGTGTAATAGTGGATGCTTACACTAAGTCTCCTCAAAGTGAGAGAGCTCCTTTATTCTCTACTAAACTAGAAACAATAGATGATCCATCTAGTAGTGAGATGTCATTGAAGAGATGGATCTAAAGAAGGGTCCACTGCAGAGGACATTTATTAGATAACATTGAATGAGCCGATAGAGCCTCAAGATCGAATAAGAGATACGGACGTTATTGACTTGGGGACCTTGGTACGCCTAATGATTCACGGCCAATTAAATTAGGTTACATGCTCAATTCGAAGAGAGAGAGGACTATGTGTCCTTGATTCAGGAGTTTTGTGACATCTTCGCTTAGAGCTATGACGAACTTAGGGGCATTCCCCCCAATTTGGATGTGCATACTATTCCTGTAAAGGAAGGCACCCTCCCTATACGTTAGAAATTAAGGCGTAAGCCTTTTGAATTAAGGGACGGGTTGTTTGAGTAGCTACAAAAGTTGCGATCAGGATACTAAATGGCGTTCACTAGTAGTCGTGATCAGGAAGAAGAATAATAATCAAATCTGGCTTTGTGTAGACTTTATAGAGTTAAATTTTGGATCAATTAGTGGGTAGGAAAATAAATTCATTCATGGATTGCTTTGAGAGGTATAACCAAATAAAAATTGTTGAGCAAGACAAGCTTAAAACAACATTTATTACTGTCTTTGGTACCTTTGCGTACCATGTGATGGCATTTTGTTTATGTAATGCACCTGGTTTGTGGCAACGAATAGCCGACAAGACCTTTGGTGACATCTCCCTAGAGGAGTTGAAAGTATTCATTGATGACTTGGGGGTAGCCACCACAAGAGAAAGGTAATTGATTATTTTGCAGAAGTGTTTTGAGTATTGCAGACAATTTTGCATAGTTCTCAATCTACGGATGTGTGTCTTTGGAGTGCCTTATGGGCTATTGTTAGGCCATGTGGTTAGTTCAGTAGGGATTACGACTAACCCTAAAAAGATCAAGGTCATAGTCGTCATGAGTCCCCACATACTCCAAAGGAAGTACATAGCTTTCTGTCACATCAGTAGGGTATTATCAGAGGTTTATAAATACCCTGGCAGAAAGAACATTGCCACTGACAAAGCTATTGTCTTTTAACTGACTGTTTGCATGGAGTGATGCTTTCAAAGTATCTTTTGATGATGTGAAGCAAGAGCTTGCCAAAGCATCTAAAAGGGGCGACATGTTCTACATATTTTCAGTAGCCACCATGTATAGTATCAGCTGCTGCTGCTTATGCCAAATTTGGGAGGAAAAATGGTACCATCTGATAGCCTTTGCTACTCAAAAGTTGGGCATATAAGAAATTAACTACACTTATATGGAGAAGTTGTGCCTTACGATGGTATTTGCGACCAAAAAGTTTAGGCACTACATTCTTTATGAGAAGGTGGTTTTTTATACGAAGGCAGAAGGGATTCGATTGTTACTAAATAGGTTACAGCCACCTAATCTTTTAGCAAAGTGGTTAATCACTTTGCAGGAGTTTGATTACGAGATGAAGAGCAAGCCACTAAAGCTACAGGGCATTGTAGAATGTCTTGTGGATTTTAGAGAGCCAAAAGAGGTCTTGGTTGAAGGAAGTGATATGGAAACATTTTTTAAGATTGACACGGAATCTATTCCCTCGTGGTATGCTCCTATAACACACTATTTATCTACATGAGAGACTAGAGCTACTCTATCCTAATCCGAGAATAGGAAAATTAAATAGCAGGCATTGAAAATTTCCTTGATGGTAGGAACACTATATCGGCAGGGTGTTGATGATATCTATCGTCAATGTGTGATGCCTGACAAGGTTCCATTTATCCTAGAGGAGTGCCATGACTCCGCTTGTGGAGGGCACTTTGCTAGATGGTTGATGGCACAAAAGGCTCTAAGAGATGGTTATTGGTGGCCGTCCATCTTCCAGGATTCATTCGAGTATGTTAAGAGATGTGATACATGTCAAAGACATGACAATCGAGAGAATAGGAAGCAACCACTTATGCCTATCATGGCTATCCTTCCATTTGAGAAGTGGGGCATCAACTTTGTGGGTCCTATTACCCCATTGTCTACCACTCAGAAGAGATACATTATAGTAGCCACTAATTACTTTACAAAGTGGTTAGAAGCACGGGCGACAAGGCAGGATAACTCAAAAGAGATTGCCAATTTCCTACTTGGGTAGATTATCTGCCGTTTCGGTTCGCCAAAGGAAATAGTATCAGACCGTGGAACCCAGTTTTTGAACAAGGTAATTAAAATCTTGACTGAAGCATGGAAAATCAAGCATAACAAGACAACTCCCTATAATCCGCAAGCCAATGGACAAGTTGAAAGTACCAATAAGCAGCTTGTGGGTATCCTATCCAAGATAGTCTGTGAAAAGAAAAGGGATTGGGATACAAAATTATATGTGGCAATTTGGGCATATAACACAATGTTTAAACGAGCCACTGGCCACATCCCATTTAAAATACTTTATGGAAAGGAGTGTGTCTTGCCCTTAGAAATTGAGTTGTCAACCATAAGATTCACAATCAATCATTCTTTGGGTGATGAAGATGCCCTATTTGAGCTGTTTACGACTATAGCCCACTTGGATGAGCTTACATTGTAGAGTTTGTTACATCAGGAAGTGGCTAAGCATTGGATGAAGCAGCTACATGATCTAAAAGCGAAGAAATATACCCTTAAGAAAGCACACTTAGTTCTATACTACGATGTGCATAGGGAGCTATTTCCAGGAAAGCTGGAACCTAGATGGGATGGCCCTTACAAGGTAGTTAGGATAGGTAAAAATAAGTCCATGGCTTTACTAGCTGATCTACAAGGAGTGGAATTTAAAAATAAGATTAATCTTAATAAGATTGAACCTTATTATTTTTGAGTATGCTAACACGCTAAATGCATTGCAGGTCCATGCTAGGGTTGATTTGAGACCTGCAGGAGAGCTTAAACTGGTTAATGGGGCGGTTAATCCCTTATTTGGAGCACCCATATCTAGAGCAAAGATATCATCAAGGGAAGCTTATCTAGTGAAGTAAATAATAATAATAATAAAACCCGCAACACGTAAGTAAGCAGTATGCGTCATTTTTTCAATGAAAATTTGCTTCTTTTTTATGTTTGATGGTTGAAATTGTATTCATATGGAACAAAAATTTGTTTGGATTTTGTTTGCATTATGATTGAGGGCTATGCATAAAAGGAATGTAGATCAGTAATGATAAATAGTCACAATAATTAAATTATAGCCCAAAAAGCATCTTTTTTGAGTAAAAATGAAGATTTTGTTAGTTTCGAGTGGAAAAAAAAGATATGCTTGGGATAAAATTCTGATAAAAATCATTTTTCAGTTATCATAATTAGTCACTAATCATAAATTGGAAAATAATCTATTTTTATACACAAATAAATAGAGAAAAATAGAAAAAAAAATTACCTTATAAAAATCTAGAAAATTATGATTTATGGTTGTGGCTGTATAACACAGTTGAGGCAAAAACTTTGGCTTCAATTTGGCTTTTTTAGGTGTCATAGTTCATGGTTTTTTCGTTTTATGTGAAAACTACATGCGAAATAAAACCCTACACCTATGCAACGCAGCACAACCTAAATGTCAGAGGGAAAGGGTGAGGTTAAGAGAGTAAGAGGGCTGAGAGGGTGTGAATCTTTGAAATATGTGATTGTGCATTTCATTTAGAATTACGATAATTCAATTTAAGAGGCTAGTAGCACGAGAAATCGGTGCTAGTCTCCATATATCGAAGCATACATTTAGTGAAAATCATGAAAGGGCTATTTTTCCACATCACAAAGTGTTGATTTGATGAATATTGTTTGTGAACTAGGATCATATGCACTATGCATAACACATGCCATGGTATCGATCCTGGATTGCATAACAATTGTCTTCCTAGGATATGACTTATATGTGGAGTGGAAAGGAACCTAAGTTGTAGGTTAGTCATTTGTTTTCTAAGGTAATTATTTGGTAAGGACACATGGTATCTCTTGGAATACGTTCAAAATGAAAGAGTGGAGTTTTTATCGTGTGTACTTTTTGTTGAAGCGATGCATCTTAGGGCCAATCCCCGACGTGTAGGAGAGTCGCAGTGGAGCCGTGGCAATCAACCGTGTGGAGCTTCCTTATGTTTGTGTTATGAGGCACTATGCATATATGTTATGGGATCTTCCTCTGAGGAGAAGGGAAGGTAAACGTTGGACTACATATCAGCTACAAACGCATAATTAAGTCTATCTAGTGTACATCCGTGTATTACAGACACTCCTGGCCCACGAGGCCGTTTGGTGGGGTTGTCTGTTGTGTGCATGAGGTCGGGCTAATGCCATAGCTAGTGCCGGCCCATTTTAGGTCCCATCATATATTTGCTATTTTTTAGCTTACCATGTACAAAGATGGTTTCATTGGCCGAGTAGGTGGCAAACAGAAGGGAGGTTTAGGCAAGGACTCTGCCTTGGGCCATTACATCAAAGACCTCACATTTCCAAAGTTCGTTGTGTTCCACCACAAGTTCTTAAGGGACAATGCAGATTTCTCTCTTTTTGCATTGAAGACCCTTCAAGATATGTTGGAGGGTATCCTATTAGGTGGAATGCATACAAGATAATGTTTTTGGAGAAACAATAAGCTATGAGAATTTTTAGTCAATGCCTTGATTTCTAGAAATTAAATGCCAAATATCATTTAGCGTATGCATCATTCGAGCTTATGAGTGGGATCAAGGATCCTAATATGCTTATAAAAAATGAAAATATGTGCTTGCTTAGAAGTATATCAATTCCAAAAATTGATCAATAGTCTTTAAATGAACTAGAGCAACAATTGCAAGAAGATGATGTGCCATCTTCAAAGAGGCCATGAGTAGAGGAGTGAGTTTCATTATTGTATACTCAAGAATAGTGGTTTTTCAAAAAAAGTGAGTTGTATATTTGTTATGTAAAGTGTTTATTCCAAAAATAGATAATTTATAAGTGTTCCTATATGTCAAAATTTCTACAAACACCTCAAGTATTTATGAGGAACCATTGGTTATGGGTATCCAAGTTTTTCATTTCCTTTGTCTAGTTTGTTTCCACATAGTATATTTAATTGATGATTCAAAAATCTCCCATGGTTCTTTTCTTCTTTGTCTCTCAAAATGTTGCATTGCTTTGTTGATTTCATATGTTCTTAGTGCTTCTTTTCTATTAGCTCTATGGACAATATTTTTGTATGTCCATTGGTGTAATTCTTCTAAATGGTTGGCTTTTTCTACTCCTCCACCATGTCTCATATGGCTAAAATAGTTGGCACACGCTTGACGATGGTTTCTACATACCTTCACACTGATAAATTGCCATATTCCTTGGCAAACCAAGGGGTGTGGTTATATGTAATTTGCTATCAAAGCATAAGAAATTATTATAAATTAGTGCTTCGTGCACCTGCAATTAAGTAATTATACTTTATTAGATATTATGAAGATAGCATACCATGTAGTGGGTAATGTTGTCCATTGACTTTCTATATGTACCCTATTTTTAAAGGCCAAAAGAACTTATAATCCATGTAGGCTGATCAATGAATACCTTATTTTGATGCTCTTTAGCTCAAATCTTTAGAATCTTCAATGAGTTCACATATGGTACCTACGTGAGTGATAAAATGGCATGATAGTTCCTTATATGGGCTTCAAATCACTAGGAGGTGGTTAAATTTCCCCTTAGGTTGGTTAGTTGCACCCCTTTGGGATCCTTGATAGTGAGGGAGGGTCACCTCTCTTTTTTCCCATTATCTTCCCTAGCATCCACCTTTTTCCACAATGGGAATATCCATAGCAAGAGCATACTAATCTATAAAAATAGAGATTATATGCATTTTTGAAATTGAAGCTTTCAATCTTTAATGAAGTGCATAAATCAATCAAAAAGATGGAACTGAAATGAAGAGTGTGGCTTACCGTTACAAATCAGTGACTCACAAATTGCAATGCTTACCCTTTTAAAATTATTTCTTGGGCATAATAAGTTACAATTTATAAATTAGGGTTTTTAATGAAAGCATATAAAAATTGAGATATAATTGCAATTGAAATGGATTTAATGCTAAAATTTGATCAAAAGGCTTTAATCAATCTAAATAAGCATTAATATTGACTATGGTTCACTAAAAGTCTCCAACCAAATCATAATTTCCCATCAACAATTGGATAGGCTTGAAGGATTGGATAAATAGATATATCAAAGATTAAAAGGAGTGGATTACCTCTTGAAAGATTGTAGAAGATAGATGATTCAATGAGAATCAAGCCTCGGCAACATCAAGTAGAAGATAATCCAAATTGGTCCATAATGCTCCATAGTCATAATCTTCATGAATTAGTCTAATATACTGCTTGTAGAGCATGAAAACCTTGCACTAGAAAGTGTCTTCAACTGCTTCAAATACTCATTGATAAGAATTTTGAGATCTATGCATAAAATCCCTAAAATGTTGATCCATAATGCCTTGAGATACTCAAATCCCCTTCAATGTATACAATCTTGGCTCCATTATTCAAGTAGAATGACTAAAGAATGTTGAGATGACAAGCTCAACACATGCGGACATTGATGATGGACTGCCTGGTTAGATGGGTCCACACGTCTACACTTAGTACGTCGGTGGTCATTATGACTCTCACATGGCCACTGACTCATTACTTATTATATTCAGGTTGTTATACCTATTTACAGCTGGCATAGTTATAGCACCAGTCGACTAGTGTAGTCGATTATGCATTGTTTGACTTAGTAGGCCAGTTTCTTTTATGTTGTATCTTATCTATACTTTATGTACATTGTGAAGAGTGTGGAAAAAGAAGAAGAAACCAGCAAGAAAACGTTTTGGCCTCCATCTCTCTTCTTGTCTCTTGAGTGAGCTTCTCCTTGTGCATTGTATGTGTGTTCGGCGCAGCATCTTGAGCAAGTCCCCCCACCACGCAATTCTTGACATGGTATCAGAGCCGCGCCACTGAGAGAGGTTGATTTTGAAGGTTGAAGCAAAGGAGAAGAAGCAAGGTTCGAGCAAGCAAGCCACAGGTAAGAAGCTCTCCCATTCTTCCACTCTCTCTCTTGGATAGTGCATGTGGAGGCATCGAAAGCAGGTCGAGCAAAAATCTCAGATTGCAGTCAGATTCGGTGTGCGCGAAGAGCACTGTGTATTTTGTAGATAAGCCCTTTATGGGTTCCCGCAGTTATTTTGGACATCTAAGGCCATTTCAGGCCCCGTTTTAGAGCCGCAAGGTTACGGACAACAGTTTCAGGGTACACTGTGATTTCGGTTGTTTTGACCGACAGTGGGTGCGCAAGTTACAAATTGCAAATATGTAATTCTTGAGGTGTTTGCAGAAAGCAAACATAAGGTTTATCTGCAAACAGGTTGCAGATTACATGTATTGTTGAGCAGACTGAGAAAAAGACTATATGGTGTATTGCTGTGAACTACAAGTAAGAGTTGAATACATTGAAGAAAGGGAAGATCTCTATCAATGAGTATGCACTGAAGGTAAGGAGCATTGCAGATGCCTTGGCAGCTATTGATACAATGCCCAATGATGATGATTTGGTGTCGTCTACCTTGGGTGGACTTAACAATGAAAAGGCTTGGAAGTCTTTTGTAACTTCCGTATATGTTAGAAAGCCATTTCCAGATTTTGATGAGTTGGTCTCCCTTATGATCACTGAAGAGATCAACATGCAGAGTGAGACATCTGAAAGAAGTGGTGAACAGGTCCAAGCTTTCTACTCGAGTTCAAGAAGGGGACATGGCAGGTTCTCTTCAAGAGGCCGTGGTACATGACATGGTAGTGACAACCAGCAAAACAGATTGAATCAACAATTTGGTAATATGCAGGTTTCAGGAGGTCGTGGTAACTTTAGAGGCAGGGGGAGCTTTAGAGGAAGAGGTGGATGACAGAACAGAGGTTCTAACAACTCTGGTATTGTATGTCACTACTGTGGAAAACATGTCATATTGCAGCACATGTTATGCCAAGAAAGATGATATTCGTAGTGGTAAGTTGCAGCAAGGAAACTATGCATCGTCTTTACGACAAAATGAAGACAAAAATAAGCATCTGTTTGTTATGCAACATATGCTGAATGCTGTTGCAGGAAAGGGAACACATGATGATGTTTGGTATTTGATTCAGGTGCATCCAATCATATGACCAGCCATGCAAAATGCTTTGGAGAGATGCAAGATTTGCAAAATGCAGGTTATGTGCAGACGGGCGATGATTCATGCCACCCAATTTTACACATTGGAAAAGTTCCATTGTCCTTGCATGATGGTAAGACAAAGAGTCTTTCAGATGTATTGCATATGCCATCTATTACAAAGAACTTGGTGTCAGTGGGTCAGATGGTAGAGCAAGGGTTGCAAGTCAGATTTAATGCAAAGGGCTGCTTTGTAGAAGACTTCAATTACAAGTGCAGGCTAGTTGCAAAGGGAAGTAGAGTTGGGCGTATGTTTACTCTGGATGCTGGAATTCCTACTATGAATGCTGCTATGTATGCTAAAGGAAAAGATGTTTTTCCAGATATTGAAATTTGGCACAAACGCATTGGATATGCAAATGTACAAAGGCTGAAATTAATGCAGTCCAAAGGGTTGGTTACAGGTTTGCCTACATTTAGAGTTGCAGAATTCCATAAGGTATGCGAAGCATGTCAGTTTGGTAAGCATGCAAGACAACCCTTTTCACATGACAGAGATATAAGCAAAAATATCATTGATGTTGTACATATAGACATTTGGGAGCCTACACAAAATGTATCTCTTGGAGGCAGTTCATACTTTGTCACATTCATTGATGATTGTTCTAGAAAGCTGTGGGTATATTTTATGAAGGAAAAGAGTGAAGCATTTGAGCACTTTAGAACTTTCAAGGCTGCAGTTGAAAGAGAAACAGGCTTGAAAGTAAAGTGCTTGAGGTCAGATGGAGGGGGAGAGTACCTCTCGAATGAGTTCAGTGGTTTTCTGAGGCCTCATGGGATAAAGAGACAGTTCACATGCAGATATAACCCACAGCAAAATGGGGTTGCAGAAAGGAAAAACAGGCATATTGCAAAAGTTGCACGCGCCTTGATGGGCTGAAAAGAATATGCCTAAGCATTTTTTGTTTGAGACTGTTCATACTATTGTTTATATTATGAACAGAACTCCCACAGCTGCAGTTCATGGGATGACTCTTGAATATTGTTTTACAGGTAAGAAGCCTGATGTCTCACACTTGAAAGTGTTTGGCTGCATTGCATATGTTCATGTGCCAGATGAATTGCGGAAGAAACTAGATCCAAAGGCTGAGAAGTGTGTCGTTATTGGATACTCTTTAGAGCAGAAATGGTATCGATGTTATAACCCTGTCACATGTAAGTTCAGAGTGAGCAGGGATGTCATCTTTGATGAAATGAGTAGTTGGTATGTATCTAGTGGTGATGCATTGGATGATGATGATGATCATGACACTCATGTGCAGGGCTGAAAAGCAAGAATCACGGACTCTTAGTGGACCAGAGACGTCATGTGGTAGTCCTTGGTCTGGGAGACTAAGGAGTACCTCTACATCTTCAGGTGCATCCAGTAGCACTACAGGTAAAGACAAAGGAAAGAATAAAGTGTCATATGGCATTGATGCAGTTCTTGATGGAGACTCTAGTGGCTCAGAGAGCTTGGATAATGAGCTTGGTATTCCTTTTGTCAGGACACCAGGTGTACAGAGAGCTCATAGTAATGCAAAGGCTCCATTGAGTGATCCGGTGGTACGCAGATCTAGCAAGGTCAAATACCCTGTTAAAAGATTTGGTTTTGAAGGTTATACAGCTCACCATTATGCTTATATGGTGAAGCTAGTTGAGGATGTTAAGCCCACATGTTTTGAGGAGGCTGTTGGTCATGCTCATTGGGATGCAGCAATGGATGAGGAGATGGCTGCATTAGAGACCAATAAGACTTGGGATCTAGTATCATTGCCAAAGGGCAAGAAAGCTATTGGATGTAAGTGGGTTTATAAGATTAAGCACAATGCAGATAGTTCTATTAGTAGGTACAAAGCTAGGCTAGTTGCAAAAGGCTATGCCCAGACATATGGCATAGATTATGATGAAACCTTCAGTTGAGTTGCTAGGATGGCAACTATCAGATGTGTGATTGCTTTGGCAGCAGCCAAAGGTTCGAGGTTGCAGCAAATGGATGTGAAGAATGCCTTCTTGCATGGTGATTTGCAGGAAGAAGTGTATGTGGATCAGCCAGTAGGTTATGAAGATTTAGAGCATCCCACGTATGTGTGCAGGTTGAAGAAGGCGCTCTATGGGCTCAAGCAAGCACCTAGAGCATGGTCTGACAAGATCAGAGAGTATCTTGTCAATATTGGCTTTTATGTTTCTAATGCTGATCACTCACTTTATGTGAGAAAGGGAGATGCAGGTTCGGTCATCATAGTCATCTATGTGGATGACTTGATTATTACAGGTGATAGTGATAGTGGGATTGCTGAAGTCAAGGACTTCTTGAAGAAGAAGTTTGAGATGAAGGATTTAGGTGAGCTAAGGTACTTCCTTGGCATTGATGTGATCAGATGTGATGATGGTATATGGCTATCCCAAAGACAGTATGGCTTGGATATGTTGTCCAAGTATGGTATGACAGCATGCAAACCACTTTCAGTCCCGTTGGATCAGAATGTAAAGTTGAGTGCTGATGTTGGGGATGAGATAGAAGACCCTACTATGTTCAAGAGGATAGTGGGGAGTTTGATCTACATGACCATTACAAGGCCAGACTTGAGCTACGTTGTTGGTCTTGTGAGTCAGTTTATGCAAGTACCTAGAAAGCCACATTTGGATGGAGTCAGATGCATATTGAGATATGTGAAGTCCACATTACATTATGGACTTTTCTATGAGGCAGGTACAGATGTACAGGTGTTTGGATACACAGATGTAGATTGGGCTAGTAGTATGTCTGATAGAAGATCTACCAGCGGATACATGTTCTCTCTTGGTAGTGCAGCAGTTGCTTGGAGCAGCAAAAAGCAATCTACAGTTGCTTTGTCGAGTACAGAGAACTGAGTATAGAGGTGCTGCTGTTGCAGCATGTGAGGTAGTATGGCTACAAAAGTTAATGGATGATTTGGATGTGCAGATGGAAGGTCGAGTTGTCATTTATTGTGACAACATGAGCAGTATACAGTTGGCTAGGAACCCTGTGTTCCATGCCAGGACAAAACATATTGAGATACACTATCACTTTGTGAGAGAGAAGGTACTAGCAGGTTAGATTGACTTGGTGTATGTTAGCACACAGGATCAAATAGCTGACATCTTCACGAAGGCATTGGGTACAAAGAAGCTTCAAAAGTTTCGAAGCGTACTTGGAGTTGCAGAGATGCAGTTGAGCTTGAGGGGGAGTGTTGAGATGACAAGCTCAACACATGCGGACATTGATGATGGACCGCCTGGTTAGATGGGTCCACATATCTACACTTAGCACATCGGTGGTCATTATGACTCTCACATGGCCACTAACTCATTACTTATTATATTCAGGTTGTTACACCTATTTATAGCTGGCATAGTTATAGCACCAGTCAACTAGTGTAGTCGGTTATGCATTGTTTGACTTAGTAGGCCACTTTCCTTTATGTTGTATCATATCTATACTTTATGTACATTGTAAAGAGTGTGGAAGAAGAAGAAGAAACCAACAAGAAAACGTTTTGGCCTCCATCTCTCTTCTTGTCTCTTGAGTGAGCTTCTCCTTGTGCATTTTGTGTGTGTTCAGCGCAGCATCTTGAGCAAGTCCCCCCATCACGCGATTCTTGACAAAGAAGAGCCTTGAATATTGGGGAATATCAAATTTTGAAGAAAATAGAAGCTACAAGTTTGAAGCTATGGCTCTGTGTTATACTTTGTTTCTTGAAGAGAAGAGGGAAAAGGGAGCCAAATCTAAGGCCAAATCACTTGGAGAATATAGATAACTTGTTGTAGATGAAGTATTTCAAACAAAGAGGGAGAGCAATGTCTACCAAGGTCTATGTGTGATGCAAAAAATCAATGCAATTTGTGTTGAAAATCATGGGGTTGTCCCTATTGATCTCTACCAACAAGATTAACCAAACGTGGACTCTACTTGTTGCTCATGACTCAAAGATCAATTGCCCCATGGTTAGAGAGAAAGATATGGCCTTTACAAAGCAAGAGAAGAAGAACAATGGCTATCCACCATGGGAGCTTGAAAAAAATCTTGCAAGAAGAAGAGAGAGAGAGAAAGAGAAAGCCTTTTGCTTGGATTGACGGTCTAAATGGAAAAATCTTGGTTAAAATGTGACTAGATGGATCAAAGACCGATGCTTTGATACCACTTGCTAAGAAGAGGAATAGAGAGGGGAGAGAAGAGTGAAAAAGAGAGAGAAAAGAGGAGAGAGATATTAATGAGGAGAGAGAAGTACTAGAAAGATATGAGAGAGGTGAGAATAGTCATAAAAGCTGAGAGAAGAAGGCAAGATGAAGAGATTGTGATCTTGTATTAATGAATGGTAAAAATTTACAAGTCTCAACACCTTATATACTTATGCCAGTGTGACATGGTATTATTTAATCAAACTCATTAAAAATGATGTCTCTTCCTAGTTTCTTACACTCTTCATGAGTACCTTATTGAGTGGAGAGATTTTTCCAAAGAGGATGCCACATGGATCAAGGAGTCCTTCCTCAGGAGAGACTACCCCAAGTTTCTCTCAAGATGAGGACATCTTGATTTCTAAAAGGGGAAGAGGATGTAGTAGCCCCATTAATATGTATATGTTCTTTTCCTTTTTTCTCTTGTGTACGCCTCCCCCTTCCCTCATGTGCAAATCATCTCTAGGGTTCATGCTTATCAAATTACTCTCATGTGTACACCTCCCCCTCCCCTCATGTGCAATTCATCTCTAGGATGTAGTAGCCCCATTAAAATATATATGTTATTTTCCTTTTTTCTCCCATGTACATCTCCCCCTCCCCTCATGTGCAAATCATCTCTAGGGTTTGGGCTTGTCAAATTACCCTCCCAAGCCATGTAAAATTCCCTCAAGGCTCATCAAACCAACGTCATCAACCATGGACAATTTTCGAGCTCATCAATGCCTTTTTGACTACACATGATTCTTCACACGTGAAGGAGAGGACAAGGGAAAAATTGTGTAAGGTTTAAAACCTTAGAGTAAGAAATAAAATGAGATTAAGATAGGATAGGAAAGGAATAAGAGGGGGTGGCTTGTATAGGCTGTCATTTTGATTGTGCCTCTCTCCTCTCCCCATTAAATATTTGTTAATAATTAAATTATTATTAAACCTTGTCTTTTCCCCCCTCTTTACCTTTTGATAGCCACTATCAACTCACCCCACCCTCTCCCCAGACAAAAAATGACCCCTCTTTTTTTTTTGAAAAGTGCATATATAAAATAATTATTCTATTAAGTACTCACCCCATCTTGACAATCCATCATTCATTCCATCCCCCCCCCCCCCCTCCCACTTCAATATGTGTGTGAATGTGTGTGTGTACATATTAATATAAAAACAAACCCTCCTCTTTCTCTCTCTATCAAATGTGTTCTACCCTCTTCCCCTTTTTTTTGTAAAAAAAAAAGAGAGAAAATGACATTCTTCCCCCCCCCCCCCCCATTTTTGAAAAAAATAGAGCTTAAATGTGCTCTCTTTTTCTCTTCTTTTCAAGAAAATATATATTTTTTGTATATTCCTCCCCTTTGACTGAGATGTGACTCCCCTTTTCCATTTTTGTGAATAATTTTTTTGAAAATGACTCTTTTTTCTACCCAATGGATTAAAAGTAAACAAATTTTCCCTAATTTTTAACTCACCCTGACCCCCTAAAAATATCTATGTATTTATCTACAATTTCAATTTCCTAAGCAACAAAAAAATTACAAATTTTCCAATAGATGACACATCAGTCTCCCCCCTCAAACCCCCCCCCCCCCCCCCCCAAAAAAAATATATATATATATTCTCCCTTTTGCCACCACAAACACCTCAACATTGACAAATTGGATGGTACTAATTGTAGCTATTGGAAGGCACAGATTTGGCAAGTTTTGCTATAGAAATTACAGATTAAGTCATTGGGACACAAGGGTGTAAAGCTTGAATGCTTTGATGCGGAGGATTGGGTTGAATTGGATGAGTTATGTAAATCTACAATCATTTTGTCACTCTCTAAGGAGATCTTCTAAAATGTTGTCTCTGAAGGGCAAGCTGCATAGCAATTTGGAGGTAGGTGGGTTATGCTAGTTAGAGAGGGACCAAAAATAATAATCAATGAGTGTGAGAGATTGAGAGCATGAAGAGGGTGAAGATGAAGACTCTCTCAACCTAACATATCCCAAGATGAACTAGTGTGACTCATTTCTAAAACCCATTTTCTTGTCTTATCCAAACCCATTCTCTTTTCTCTATACCCAATGCCCCCACAAAAGAAGTTTCACATGGCACAATCATCCAACAAAGTGTGATCTTTGAATGTGGATAGTCTATTGAGACAAACATGGCCAATGACACTAATGCATCAAATGCTTGTAACCAGGTATTTTCTTTTTATTTCTACCCCATACTTTTCAATTATGGAAAAGAGAAAAAATTATACTTGAGATCTTAAAATAGTGCAAGAAAAGAATGGTTGCATTGCTATTAGTAAATTCAATAATATCTTTTAGAAATTATTTTTTCTAAATGTTAGAATTGAAAAAAGCAAGAGGATCCGCATATCTTGAGTTGCTTATTCAATTTCTCATAAAAATAGCCCACATTAAACATAAGAAATGTGAATAGAACAAATAATAATTTTTTATTTTCATCGATTCATAGCTAGATATATTAAACATTTTTAATCACTCTTGGGTTGCGACTGAAAAGGAAACCCATAGAGATAGCATTACTAAATTTATTTTATAATTAGAATTTCATCCCTAAAGAAGGCAACTCATAGAGATAACATTACTAAATTTATTTTATAATCCAAATAGCTATCATATGTACTTTTATGGACTCATATTTAAGGCTTGTACATACACAAGACCATATCATTGCCGTTCTCAACCTCCTAACCTTGGGTCCTATAAATCAAAGCTTTTATAAACACCTCAATTTCACATTACATCTATAATCACAAATTATCATTTCAAATGGAACCTTAAAGCACAAATAGAAGTCAACCCCATTTTCATGATTAGAATCATACCTAACAAAAAGGAAGAACGGTTGCATCCATCCATTAGTTAAACAAAATGAAGTCTAAATAACCTAAAATTATTATTAAAAACCCTTATAATAGGCATAATCGATATAAAGTTAGGATTATTTGCACATGACAAAGTGTGTAAAATGGTAAAAATGTATAATTCCAACCCACCAATGGGACACATTTATTTTATTAAAGAATTAAGTAGTGAAATTTTTTATTGACTTATTGAGTTTGTTAAATTTGAAAAGTGGCATATTACAAAAGGAATACATATCCTTTTATCATTAGATAAATAAAACACTATTTGAGAATGATTGATTGGTTATTGCCTTGGGTTTTGAATTTGATTGCAGTGGTCTATGCCTTCAAATTGATAAAAACTTTTACTCATCCCCAAATCATTAGCAGGTTTGAGTAGTTTATGCTCTCCCAAAGGGCAATTCCTAGGGCTTAGCTAGTTTTTTTTTTGCCCCCACCTAAGAGCACTCAAGTCTCATATAGAAGGTTCCCTCCTATGGAAGTATGAAACCATAGGGCCTGGTAATAGCATTGTTGGTCCTATTATAGAAAAGAAATCCTTGCATGTATGATGTGGTGAGTATCATCCTAGAAATTTTGGGCCATATATCACTCTTTTGAATAAGAGAGTGGACTTTTGTACCTAGCTCTATGAGAAGAAATATAATGTAAAAATTGTAAATATTAATACACATGTTTTGAAAGGAATGTATTCATTATTTTTGTTTTGTGCTTTAAGAAGATGTGAAATGAACCCAATGATAAGGAAAATTAAGAAAGCTACTTTTCAATGTTAAATAGTCTGCTAGTATGCTATGTTTGGAAAACTAAAGAAAATCACATTCAAATGGGAAATGGATGATCGTCTTTCACTTGTGGAAAATGATTGATGGTTGTGTGAAGTTGAGTACTTTACAAATATGGAAAGTTAGGGTAAGAGCTAGTCATTGACTTTTTCTAGAGTCCCCCGCTCTTAAAACTAGGTCATGCGCTATTTTAGGGGAACAAACATGAGATTTTGCATTATCGGCAAAGGGATAGAGTTCAACTCCCCAACCTCTCTCACTCACTATAAACCAAATGTGGTGACCCACTCTCCATCTCGATAAATTACAAAGTGAACATCCTAACCAAGCAATGCTAAAGTGCAAGTAGAGACTATTAGGTCTTAAGAAACTTAAGGTTGATCCTTGTGGGTTGAGGCCATGTGCTTGATTATAAGGAAGACCCAAGGTTACCCAGTCATTCCCATTGTTTTTGTGGAGTGCGGATGATGGCAGTAGCTAGGATAGAACCTAGATGATTACCAAGTGTTACACTCTACATGAAGCAATAGGTATGCTACATAGATCAATGCAAGTCATTGATTGGTTGCTTGTAATTAGCAACCCTTCCAAACATTTTAACTGAATTGCAATGTTCCAACTTAGAGAATCTTATTAAAATAATCATGTTAATATTTATAAGAATAAGATTGTATATTCAAAGTGTCCTCACATTGCCCTTGGATTTAACATGGCCATGAATAATTTCTCACTTAAGTTTGTTTTGTGAGATATCCTTGATCTAGAAGTTACATTATACTTACTCAATTTGGCAAGATCTTTACCAAAAAAGGAGAGTTGTGCTTCATAATATTTTCCTTATAGGTCTCAAAAAGCTTTACATAGTATCCTGGTATGGGAAATGTTCTAACTCAACTTCATAGTTGTGTGAATGGATGGCTACAACTACAGGATTGGGTTAAATGACTCAAGTAACATGCCGATAAATCCATTAAGTTAGAGACATTGTTCCTCCTTCTTGGTGGACTATAGGATTGGTATGGATTTGATTAAAGGTAAAGAGCTAGACTAAGGGAAGTCTTTCTATGCAATGCAATTTCCATAAGTCATACTCTATGTGACTCATTAAGTCAACATGGATGGAGTAATAAGTAGATGCCATACCCCAACCTTAGTATTAGGTCCAAAAATTTGGATTAAACTAATGGGTTGGAGGGATACAAATTCATTCCATTACATGGACTATGTCTTCTCTCAAGATGAAGCTACATTGAGATCCCACCTAATAGACTACATGAAATATTTCATGAATTCTTGTAGCTCATCCTACAGACAAACATGGAAAGTGAGAAACATAGTTTCTCAACATAGCATATTACTCATCCCTCACAATAATCCATGATTTAATTTTCTTGTTATATTATATCATTTTTTCATATAGACCCTTTCCATGGTTTATGATTGCATTTTGTTTTTCTTATGATAGTTTCCCTTTTGATCTTAATCTTACTAGACCATCGCCCATTGTGATTCCACCATTATGGATTTGAAGTCTAGATTTGTTTCCAAGGAGATTAACAAGTTTCAAGTACTCACTTTTCCTAGTCACATTATTATTTTGATAATTTGAAGATTTATTCCTCAACCTCTTCTATTGATCAAGGTTCTCTTTTTATTAGTGTGCATTGACACCACACGTATCATATCCATTGCCAAGGTAATATTCAATAGTCCCTCAATGTCCATTTTTATGGGAGCTTCTCGCTCAACTGCCAAGGCTCACAAATTGCTCATTGTTTCAAGCATTTCAAGCCAAGTGCAATGGCTACATCTCACATAGTTGTATGTGCTCTCACACCTAGTGGTGTAGTGAGCTTACCTCCATGCTCTATCATGTTGCCTCCTCACACAAGCACTCCGGTAGCTCCATGATCCAAGGTACAAGTCTCGATCCTCAAGCTTCAAGCTCCAAGCTCCAAGCTCCAAGCTCCAAGCTCCATGATCCAAGGTGCAAGTCTCGATCTTCAAGCTCCAAGCTCCATGCTCCATTTCCATGCGCAAGACAAGATAAGAGAAGAGAAGAGAAGAAGAAGAGAGGAGAAGATGGAGAGCGTCTCCACCATAGTCCCTCACCCTCACACACACACTCCCTTACACTCCCTCTCTCAAGAACAAGCTCAAGAAAGCAAGAACAAGCTCAAGAACCATAGTTTTACGGTGCAGTGCCACACGGGATATCTGTGCCAGTAAAACTAGGAGTTGGGTCAAATTTTAGGGAAGCATGTGGTGTTTCCCCACACTTGAGGACCCAGTTTTTGTACATGGGAGGTGATGTGGGTGTGACTTAGGGAGACAAGTCTAAGCGCAAACTCCTTAGGTGTGTCGTGCCCTTGATGTGCCCTAAGTGTAAAGTGGGGGGACATGGAGGGCTAGGGGATTAGGCATGGAGCCAGCTGACCAAGGCCACTAAACACATCTAACTTGAGAACCTAGTGTTTGTGGTACTCATATATTACATGGGAAAGCTCTCTGTTCCTTTCTTTTTGCTTTGTGTGGGTCTTTTCTCTATTTTTTGTTTTATTTTTTGTATTTTTCTTTATTTCTCTTTTTTTTAGATACATTGGGTGGGAGTATGCTAAACATCATCTTGATGCTCCTCAGTTTGAGGGGTCCTAAGAGATTTTCCAAGGAATGCATGACTTGGCATGTATCCCTTTGCTCTTTTGACTATACTTGTGGCCACGAAGCTGAACTTGGTTCTTGTACTCGTTCTTTCTCTTTTTTATCTAATTCAAAATAATCAAGCCCTTCTTCTTGGACCAATTCTAGTGGCTCTTGTTGAGGTGGTTGCATTTGTTGTTTTGGCTCCCCAAGCCCTAGCAAGGAGAGTTCCTGTGTGGTTAAGCCACTTGAGATTAGGTGAGCACATTACTCCTCTACTCCCAAGCTAGTGCTAGGGTTCGATGCCATGGCATGGAGTCCATATTGCAGCACCCTCCTTGTTGGCTCTAGTTTTATTTTTGGTTGTTCTAATATCTCTTCTTCCTCTCGACTACGTGACATTCAATGCTGTGCTCTCAAGAATGCATGTTGTTGTCCGGCATTCCTATCTTGATAGCTACAACTTTTATTTCTGCCAAGAGGAAAAAAATGAAGGGGAGCTGCAAAGCTCTACCCTGAGACCTAAGGACCGCTTATTGATCAAGCGTTTCAAGTCGAGAGGCCATGGCTACCTCTCACATAGCCGATGTGCAATGCCTACCTTATGGGTGTAGTGAGCTTACCTTGATGGTGGATCGAGTTTCCTCCTCTCTCTTGCACTTCGGTAGCTCCATGATCCTTGCGGCAAGCTCAAGCAACCTCAAGCCCTCTCCATCAAGCTCCATCCTCCATAGCCGCGTGAGAAAAGAGAAGAGAAGAGAAGAAGAGAAGATGAAGAGAGAAGATGGGGAGCTTCTTCTCCACGATCCCTCACTCTGAGACACTCACTCCCTCACTTCCTCACACTGCCTCAATCCCTCACTCAAGCACAAGCAAGAAGGCAAGAAACAAGAGAAGAAAAAGAAGAAGCTTTGGCCACACACAAGAATGATCTTCTCATTCACTTTTGAACTTTATATACATGCCCTACTTTTTGGGTAGTAATCCCTACTTTTTACATGGCCGGCCATTAGCCTAGGCCCTCTTTTCCTATTTCCCACCTTTCTAACTTATCCTATTCCCAACTAGTGTATACAATTTGCACAAGAGTGAGCCTAGCACTCTTTTACAAGGATTCGGGAGCACTTTCACAATTAATGGTGCGCTTTTACTCTTTTCTTTTCTCAAGGCGACATTGAGGCCTTCTAGAGAGGTCATCATTCAAATCTTTCAGGGTCTGGCTTACATCTGGGGCGCCTTTTCCTTCCTTTGTTCTGTGCGCTTTCGGTTATCTCCTTTTTCTATTTTTTCGCTCCTTTGTTCCATTTTCCCGCTCCTTTGTGCTGCAGTAAACATTACCCCCCTCCTAGTAGCTGAGTGCCAGTCCCATGGCGTTGTGGTGGGGAGTAGTGGGGTAGTTGGGGTTTTTGCTAAGTGGAACTGGTGGGTAGATGACCACAAAGGTGTTGTGGTGAATGAGAGGTGATGGAGTTTGATTAATGATGACTGGGAGAGATTCTGGCATGCTTTAGACTTCATGAAGATGCTCGGCATTTCTCACACAATTGTAGCTCCCATTCTGCAATGGCTGATAAAGGTTTTGCATGGGCATCTCTAATCATTTGGAAAATATGGGGTTCCAAAATCTATGCCAATGGTGGGTCCATCACTGAGTTTTCCTTCTACTTGATTTGGTTCGGTCATGGTAGCCATCAACAAGTAGATGGTCAGTTACATCAAGCATGTTGGTCCATCCAACCATTGCAGTATGCAAAAGCTCCTGAAACTGCTGTACTGGTGTCCTGTCCGACTCAGGGAAAAATTTCTGGTCATTAGGGGATGTCATGGATGATCTTCTTTAGCTGGGTAGCCATTCACTGAGTCACGATCATAGCCTGCAAGAGAAAGTTGTGCACTCCCTAAGGGGTGTGTCTGTCTCACGATGTGGTGTAAGTGCATGTGTAGTAGAACTGGGAGATGGGTCTAACCTTAGGTAAGCCCTTGGTAATGTCCCACACCTGAGGACACAATTCGTGTGTTGTTGGAGGTGCAATGCAAAACTTAGGGTGACAGGTCTGGAAGTCCTGCCCTTGATGTGCCCTAAGCGTGAAGTGGGGGAGGGGCTAGGTGTAAACCCTAGGTGTAGTGAGTGAAGTGAGCCCTCCTACTTTTTTCTTTTCTCCTTTTCTTTTTCTTCTCTCTTTTGTTTTTTTTGAAGAATTGCATACAAGGAAGATGTCCTGGCTAATGCCTATCACCTTCAGCTGGATTACGAGACGGTCGCAAGCATTGGGATAGGAATGCACGACTTTGTAGATATTCTTTAATACCAGCCCGAGCCTTCAGAGGTGTGGATGACAAGAAAGGATGATTGCACCTAGTGAAGTGGGTATCACTCATATCCTCTAAGATTTCTAGGCAAAAGGAAGGAAGTAGGGTTGCCCTCATCATTAGTCTAGTCATGGCTCTACTATCTGTCCCTAGGTTGATGTCAAAAAAAAGTGAAGGGAGGTGGGCTTCCTCAGCTGTGGGTCTCTGCATTAGTAGGAACTTGATAAGCCTAAGATAATTGCAGGTAGTTAAGAAGGCTGGATCTGGGCAAGAAGAAAAATCTGCGAGGAAACGGTTGATAGATGGGAGGAGATCCTCTAACCTAAAGACTAGGCATTCATTGGGGCTTCGGGCATTAACATTATAGATCTTACGAAAGTCAAAATCCCCATGAATATTTTAATCATAGTCAACTCCATGCCTACGGGGGTAGGCATGTAGATGGGGTCGTTGCATTCTTCAGGGAGTGAGCTGCAGAAGGTTGTCTAGGCGTCAAAATTGGTATCCCAAATCCTCCTCCGCCACTTTGGCTGTGCCTCGTAGCCTTGGACAGTTTTGGGAACCCTGTTTACCTTGTCATGCCAGTAGTCTTCAGGCTCTTGCCTCCATCTGGATATTATGAGGCTTCTTTCCTCTATCCACCTGTTTGCAAGATCATTAGCCAGATCCTTGATCTTGGCTAGAATACCTAGAGGCAAAGCACGGTCTAGAGAGCATGGATAAGCAAATGAAAGTTCAAACAGCCTCGTTTGGAACTCCCGTTGACACCATATGACCAATTCCTGAGGCCAATCGATAGGATGGGGATCCCCCCGTAATGGCACAGGCTCTTCAGGGAATTGTGTTGGTAGTGATCGTGCTCTGTGTTGGGCTTCCTCTACTAGTTCTTGTCTTCTTCTTTTGGCTGCCACAATGCTCTCGGGCATATAGGCATCTTCGAGCTCTTTAGGCAGGAGGTCTGGTCGAGGCGGACTGGGCATTCTTTGTTGCTCTTCTTCAGCATCCTGCTCAAAGTTCTCGGACCCTCTTTGACATTCTACTCGACAACTAATGGAACCGCTTGTGATGGTGGTGGTGGCTTCTCATGCTCTTCAAACCCAAGTTCCTTAAGCTCAATAGTGGAGAGGCCGGCACAGTGTAGGTAGTGAAATTGCTACTCTTTTGTGATTCCTGTGCCTGTTGGAAGCTCTCGTTCTTGAAGGCCATACTTTAGTGCTCGAGTGGTCAGTTATAGCTTCCTTCTTACCTTCTCCACTGAATCATTTCCCTTCACCTGGGTGACATGTAGTACTGTGCTGAGGAAGGCTTGCCTTTGTGTGTTGACACATGCATCAACAGCTTCTGCCCTGGACTTCACAAGCACTCTCTTGCGCTCAGCCTCTGCAAGCGTTCTGTTAAATCTCTAACTCTTTCAAAATTGTTTCTTTCCCACTCACTATCTTTCTCATCCATCTTCTCTCTTCCCTCCTCTTACTCACTTGCCAAGGTTGTCACAACCTGCTGCTGCTCATTCGTTAAGAACCAAAGTTGGTTCCTTTCCCTAGATTTTCAAGCCAGCTGTTCTTCAACAATTTCTTTTGCTTGATTTGCAATGTTGAATCTTTTTTCGGCCTCAACAAATAGCTCTGACTTTTCTTGCACAAGCTGCTCGTG
Source organism: Lygodium microphyllum (assembly GCF_053477565.2). NCBI lineage: Eukaryota > Viridiplantae > Streptophyta > Polypodiopsida > Schizaeales > Lygodiaceae > Lygodium > Lygodium microphyllum. The sequence continues at coordinate 77,061 of NW_028229583.1, read as the reverse complement.
ACTTTGGATCTTTGTGAAGCGCAATCTTCTTTGGGTGAGGACCATGGCCATGAGGGCCTCTATGTCTCCCTTGGTAATCTCCAATGCATCTTGCATTCATTGTGTCTCATTCTGCAGCCTTTGTGCTTCTCCTGTGGGAACTCTCGGCCTTTTCTGTTCTAGAAACTCTATTTCCCTCTCCAATCTGTCTTGTTCTTCAAGTTTATACCATAGCCAGAAAGTTATGGCATCTTCTTGTTGCTCACTTGGCTCACCCTCCTAAGCTTCTATCTATCTGTACCTTTCTAGTTTGGCAGTTCTCTATTGCAAGTCAGCATACTACTGCACTAGTAACTTCAAGCTTCGATGTTCTGCCACCAGGTTTTGCTCTTCATCTTCCAACCTTTATCTTAAGCGGCTCTCATTGTCTTGGGCTTCCTTGGTCTTTGCTCCCAGCTGATCTTGTGGAGTTTTCACTTCCCTTCTTCGATCGGCTCCTTGCTTTGAAACTTCTAGTCTTAAGGTTGCCAAAGTTTCCTTTTTTTCGCTAACTCCACCAGGGCTATCTTCTTTTTCCTTGTCTAATTGTGCTAGAAGCTCAGCCACATAAGCATCATAGTCGGCACTAGATGGCATGGGAGTAGGGGATGTAGTGGTTGATGCCTCTAGCTTTTGTCGTTTTGGACCTTGCCTAGACTCGGCATCTGCGGCAGTGGGCCTTTTTTCTCCGGCTTCTGGTACAATTTCAGCCACTTTACTGACAAGTAGCTACATCATGTTCATCAATTCGGTCGTGCCTAGAGAGGGTGTGGGTTGCGGGGTGGCTGTGGTTGTGGTGTTGGTTGGTACCAACACAAAGGAGGAAGGCAGGGGGTGCAGCAGGGACTTGCCCTTGCCTACAACTACTGGGGCCGTTTCCACACTGCCACTTGCTTCACCTTCATGGCGAGGACTCAAAGGATCAATCTCTCCTTCCCCATGGGTATCTTCGACAGATCTATGAGTGGCCTCTACCAACTCAGCAAGTTCTTTCATTCTTAGTTCTTGGGCTTCCTCCTCTGCCCTTCTTTGTCTCTCTTCTTCTACCCTCTTTGATTCTTCTCTAATTTTTTTGAGTTCTTCCTCTTCTTTTTCCTTCGTTCCTCCTCCACCCTTCTCGACTCTCTTTGAGCTCTCTTCATCTCGGCTCGCTCTTCTTTGCTCAGTCTTTCTATCTTCTCCTTCTGGCTCTTGTCACTCTTCTTTTGCTCCCTGTTTTAGCCGCTTGAATAGGTGGTACCTCCGGCTCTCCTTTCTCACTTATTGTCCTTTCACTCGAGCCTTCTTCCTTGCGGTGAGGTGAGCTTTGATGCATAGCTTGCTCTTCATCTACACCAGCATCCTTGATAGCCTCATGGATGATTGCTGTCAGGACACCACCATATCTGATTGTGGAGGCTTTCGAGGCAGGTTTTTTCCTTGCGGATTGTGTAGTAGAAGCAAGAGACTCCCCACCAGCTAGTGCTATAGTTGGAGCCAGGAGTGCAGCTGAACTCTTGATAGTTATCTGCACAAAACTATTCCAATCCACCTCCTCTGGAACTCCTGCAGTGATTCTCTCTAGTAATGGCACCTCGATTCTGTTCATTAAAGCGTTGTATCTCTGTCCTGAGAAAAGGGCATAGACCATTTTAGCTTGCATCTTTATTGCGGGGTCTATAATATCAGCCAAACTGATTCCATCCACTGTGTGTATGTCATCTTTTTTGACTCCCATCATGGTATATACATCTCTTCTTGGGTGCCTCTCCTTCTTGGACACAAGCCCCAGGGCTTTCTTGATGATAGCTGCATTAAGGGGCACTTGCATCCTTCTTTCCTGGTCACCAGTCCTTATTGTGACCGTGCCACAGCTCCTACCTTCATCAAATCTCCTTAAAAAGTCAACACACATGCTGTTATCTACAACGTGTCCGACCTTTTTCACATACTTTCGGAGGTTGCATTTATCCACCAACTCCTTCACTGCCAGCTCTTACAGGATGGCATCGTCTAAATTTAGGGTATGTTTGAACATGAACTGGCTAAATCCATGTGTCTCAACACTGATCCCATACTTTGTCAACTCCTCTTCAGTGAATGGAAGTTTACCCCCCTTTTCTTGTCCTACCATGGTAGGTGCCTATCATTACACCATGCCAATATTAGCGTTATGAATTGACTCATCAATAACAAAAACCCAAGAAAGCATGCGTGTGACAATTTTCCGTGCTGCTTCAGAGGTATAAAGCTGGGAAATAATTCAAAAGCAACATCTATTTCCTCCTTGCATTCTTTCCTATTTAAATTCAGTTGATCATTTTCATCCATCACTACACCTTGCTACATCACTTGGCTCTCACTTTGCTCCCCCCCCCCCCTTCCTTAAGTTTTAAAGGAATCCTTCCTAGGATTAGCAAGGGAAGAAGGAGGACTCACATGGACTTTGTGGGGTGAGTTACTTGGCCAACAGCCAAGTATAGAGGTTAGTGTTATATTCAAGCTAGGCATGACGATCAAGTTCACATGGTCATATGGAAGCTTGGGTAATATAGGTCAAGACATCATGAAAGATGACCCCGAAGTTGAGGCGGCTAGCAACGTGTAGTTCCTCTTCCGTAAGAAATTGGTCAATGTAAGGGTGGGCTAACACATGGTCATCTAAGTGTATGTTGCGTGTAATGCCAAAACCCTAAATGACAGAGGTGCCACATAAGTAGGGTCGTGTTCAATTGTTTTGATTGCCCTTCTTTGCTCAGCATTGGTCATGATGCGACAGCCTTTTTTTTCCCATTGGAGTTGCAAGGCATACCATAGTTGTAAGAACAAAGAATCAGAGCTGGCAAGCTGCGTGAGCTCCTCCAGTTCTTGTTCTCAGGTGTAGAGCGAGCAGGCTTGCGGTACGAGGTAATTAGTCTTCTGAGAATGGCTTGCTCCTTTGAGATTTCTCCATTAACGATTAATTCGGCGGCAATTTTGGGGAATTTTATGGTCATAAATTTTTAGTCTTCCCAAGTGCATGGCAACGCACGAACATCAAAAGCAAGGGGTTCATCGAGAAGCCCTAGGTCAAGCCTCTCATAGCTCCTAGCAAATGTGGTGAAGGTGTTAACTAACACCTTGATGCATGTCACTACATCATCTCCCGAGGTCTCAGCAAGATCCTTGGCCAATGAAAGGAAAGATTGTCTTTCATTAAGGACATGATGAAGCATTATACCAACATGATTACGGAGCAATATCGGCAAATAGCCGTTGATGTCAACTCCCTTAAAAAACAACAAAATTTGATAGGAAGTAGCTACCCAGATGAGGGTGCACCTTTGAGGTTTAGTTGCAAATGGTGTGGTGGGCAACACTATCCAAAAAATTGCCCAAATGTTAAGTGCGACATCTGTGGAAAATCTGGCCATTTAGCAGCTACTTGCTGGAGTAAGATCAGTTCCCTCCAGCGAGGAAGTCGGCAACCAAGGCCTGTTAATCATCGTGCACAAGGAAATGATTCCCAGCGAGAAGATGGGCCTAAACAAATACTTCAACGACCAAAGACTACAATGGAGGAGCTACCAAGTGGTAGTGGGTTTAGTTTGATTGAGGCTGTTCGCGTTAACGATGCTGAAACCTCTAATCTGCGAGCTGTTCTTACAAGAGGTCAAAAGGGTAGAGAAGCCGACAAGGATAAGCCTGTCGACGGAAACCCTAAACAAGGCGACAAAGGAACGCAAGTTTTGGATCCTGCCATGGAAGGGGGACCTTTGAAGCCCGTAGAAAGTAAAGTCGATAAAGAACCACCAAAGAAGGAGGTGAAAGTTAAGAAAGAGGCAATAAAGCCGGTTCAGTGACCTAAAGAGCGGATGGTTTGGCGTGAAAAGCGAACTCTATCGAACTATCATGAATTCGATTTGGCGAGCTCTCTTTGCGAAGTCAAGCTGGATGTGAATCTTTTACAGCTTATTAAGCTTTCCCCAGGAGTACGCAAGGAATTTAGAAAGATCCTACGTACCGGGTATATCGTAGAACCTTTGGGTATTGCGCGAGTTGGTGATGACTGGTTCGAGCATGCTGAGAAGCATTGCCCAAGGGTTGCAGCCTATGTCGATGGGATATTAGTAGATTATGCCATTGTCGACACGGGATCATCTGTTAACATTATGAGTTCTGAACTGATGGAAAGGTTGGGTCTTGCGATCCAAAAATATACCTCCACAATTCTCAGATTGGTAGATGATAGTTTGAGACAGCCGGAAGGCTGCATTACTAAGGTCCATGTCACTGTTGCAAATGTAGAATGCCTGTTGGACTTTAGGGTGATTCGTTTTGCACGCCGTCCAAGTTACCAAGTATTACTCGGACGACCTTGGATCTTGCAAGTGGACTGCCAAGTGGATATACCTGCCGGTCGACTAATATTCGGCAGAGGTGCCCAGCGTGTGGTGGTTGATGCTTATCCTGAGTCCCCGCAGAGTGAGAGAGCTCCTCTATCTTCTACAGAATTGGAGACATTAGAAGATTTATCTGCCAGTGAGACATCATCGAGTGATGAGTCCAAAGAGGGATCCACCATGGAAGACATCTATCAGATCACTTTGAACGAGCCGATAGAGGGCCAAGATCGTATAAGAGATGCAGATGTTATCGAGCTAGACCTCGGTACGCATGATGATTCGCGGCCAATCAAATTAGGTTCTATGCTCAGCACAGCAAAAAGGGAGGACTATGTGGCCTTGATCCAAGAATTCCGTGATATCTTTGCCTGGAGTTATGATGAGCTGAGAGGCATTCCTCCTAGTCTTGATGTTCATACAATTCCGTGGAAGAGGGCAGTCGTTCTGTACGACAGAAAGTAAGGCGTATGCCTTTCGAATTGAGGGACGGTCTATTTGAAGAGTTATAGAAGCTTCGGAAAGCGGGTTTGATTTTTCCTGTGCAACACACGGAATGGTGTTCGCCGGTTGTGATAAGAAAGAAGAATAATAATCAAATCCGATTGTGTGTAGACTTTAGAGAGCTGAATAAGCAGATAGTTAAGGACTACTACCCGTTGCCATTTATTTACCAGATTTTGGATCAATTAGCGGGTAGGGAGATATATTCGTTTATGGATTGCTTTGCAGGATACAACCAGATGGCAATTGCAAAAGAGGACAAGTTGAAAACAACTTTTATTACTGTATTTGGTACTTTTGCATACCATGTGATGGCCTTTGGTTTATGCAATGCGCCTGGTTCGTGGCAACGAACAGCAGATAAGACATTCGGTGACATATCCCCTGAAGAGTTGAAGGTGTTTATTGATGACCTAGGGGCCGCCACCGTGAGAGGAAGGCAGCTGATCATTTTAAGAAAATTCTTTGAGTGTTATAGACAATTTTGCATCGCCTTAAACCCATGGAAGTGTGTTTTTGGAGTACCTTATGGGCTATTGCTGGGTCATGTGGTCAGTTCGGTTGGAATTACAACAGACCCCGAGAAAGTCAAAGTTATAGTTGCCATGGGTCCACCACGCACTCCGAAAGAAGTTCATAGCTTTCTGTCTTCGGTTGGTTATTACCATAGATTCATAAATGCCTTGGCAGAAAGAACATTGCCGCTTACAAATTTATTGTCCTTTAGCTGTTCGTTTGTATGGGGTGACCCTTGTAAGGTAGCATTCGAGGATGTGAAACAAGAGCTAGCAAGAGCTCCCATTTTAAAAGCACCTAAAAGAGGTGAGGTGTTCTATATATTCTCAGCAGCCACCATGTATAGTATCAGCTACTATGTAGCCCAAATTTGGGAAGAGAAGTGGTACCACCCGATTGCTTTTGCTAGTCGGAAGCTAGGGGTATCCGAAATCAATTATACCTACATGGAGAAGTTGTGTCTAGCAATGGTCTTTGGGACCAAGAAATTTAGGCATTATATTCTCTAAGAGAAAGTCGTGCTTTATACGAAGGCGGAGGGACTTCGATTATTGATGAATAAGCTACAGCCACCTGATCGTCTAGCAAAGTGGTTGATCACTTTGTAGGAATTTGATTATGAAATCCGTAGTAAGCCACCAAGGTTGCAAGGCATCGTGGAATGTCTAGTGGACTTTGGGGAGCCGAAGGAATCTGTGCCTGAAGGTAGTGACATGGAGTTGTTATTTAGAATAGATACGGCATCTATTCCCTCCTGGTATGCTGCAATAACGCATTATTTATCGACGGGAGAGGCGAGATCCAAATTATCTAAAGCGGAGAGAAGGAAAATTAAGCAACAAGCATTAAAGTTTGCTTTGATCGCAGGTACATTATATCGGCAAGGGGTTGATAACATCTATCGCCGGTGTGTGATGCCTGACGAGGTGCCATCCATTTTGGAAGAGTGCCATGATTCTGCTTACGGTCGCCATTTTGCTGGACGGCTTACAGCACAAAAGGCTTTAAGATCAAGTTATTGGTGGCCTGCCATCTTCCAGGATGCGTTTGCGTATGTTAAGAGATGCGATATTTGTCAACGACATGATAGTCGAGAGAATAGGAAACGACCACTCACCCTATTATGGCGATACTTCCATTTGAGAAGTGGGGCATAGACTTTGTGGGTCCTATTACTCCGTCGTCGACTACGCAAAAGAGGTACATCATTGTAGCAACTGACTACTTCACAAAGTGGTCAGAAGCACGTGCAACAAGGAAAGATGATGCTAAAGAAACTGCTAGTTTCCTTTTAGAGCAGATAATATGCTGTTTTGGTCTGCCGAAAGAATTAGTGTCGGACCACAGAACCCATTTCCTAAATAAGGTGATCAAAGGTTTGACAAAGATGTGGCAAATCAAGCATAACAAGACAACCCCATATAACCCACAAGCCAATGGACAAGTCGAAAGCACCAACAAGCAGCTTGTGGGCATCCTGTCCAAAATTGTGTTGGAAAAGAAACGGGATTGGGATAAAAAGTTATACGTGGCAGTGTGGGCCTATAATACGACCTTCAAACGAGCCACTGGCCATACCCCGTTCAAGTTAGTATATGGGGAGGAGTGTGTCTTGCCTTTAGAGATTGAGCTGCCGACTATTCGGTTTGCCATCAATCATTCTTTGAGTGATGAAGACGCACTTTTTGAGCGCTTGACGACACTGGCACATTTAGATGAGCTTAAGCTGCAGAGCTTATTGCACCAAGAAGTGGCGAAGCGCCGGATGAAGCGGCTACACGACCTCAAAGCCAAGAAATACACCTTCAAGAAAGGATAGCTTGTTCTGTATTATGATGCACGACGTGAATTATTTCCAGGCAAGCTAGAGCCCAAATGGGATGGGCCCTATAGGATCGTGAGAATAGGAAAGAATAAATCCACAGTCTTCTTAGCTGACCTTGAGGGGATTGAGTTTAAAAATAAGGTTAATCTTAATAAGATTAAACCTTATTATTTCTGATTGCACTAATACTATGACTACCTTGCAGATCTAGGAGAGATCGATCAAATATCTGCGAGATCGTGGTAGAGGTTGATGGGTCGTCTGATCCCTTATTTAGAACACCCATATTTAGAACATAGGTATCATCAGGGAAAGCTCATTTGGTGGAGCAAAGGATATAAGGTGATTGAGCAAGAAGGCGGGACATTTATTTGGGAGATCAAGGTCTTCTGCCATCACTGCCTACAAGTTTTGGCGAGCATCCCTGTTGAATTCAATGATGATGGAGGGATGGAGCCTATAGTCCACCCGTTGAATATGCTGAATTTCAATTACCATAATTACGAGTAGAGTTCAAGATGGCAGGATATGTAAACCCTTTATGGACGTACACCTTGTACTTTGATGGGGCGTCCAAGGGTGCATGCAAAAAAGGAAGTGTAGGAGTTGTCATCCGAGACCCCCGACGACGCATTGTCATGAAGTTAGCTGCTTATCTCGGGGTGAATTTTACCAATAATATGGCAGAATACAAAGCCCTGATTATGGGTTTGAATATTGCAAAGAAGGGTGGTATCAGCCAGTTATTGGTGAAAGGGGACTCTGAGTTGGTTTTAAATCAACTCAATGGGATGTACATGTTACAGAACCCCATCCTTTGCATGTACCATCATACTGCCATAGCCTTGCTAGACGAATTTGATAGAGTGTCTTTTCAGCTGATTCCAAGAAACTCGAATCAGTTTTCCGATTCATTGGCTAATTTTGTGTATGAAGAAGACCTCTTCTTTAATCGTGGCCCTTGTCCCGATATATCTATTGATGGTGAGACAACACATTATCGTTTGTGGGGTATGCTTTCTGAACATGCCCTCTTTGGCAGACGATGGTTGATCTGGGTGATGTAGAGGGTAAGCGAGACTCATCTGCCTTTATTATCTTGGACCCATAGACTGATTAGACGACATGTGATGCGAACACCTCTTGCGATATACGCAGGAGGGATGGGTCATAATTTAATGCACCTAGTTTAGGGCTACGAGCCTCTGTTCCCCTGGGACTGGTATGCTTTGATGTCTATCATAGTTGTTTCCAGGAGGATGTTATGCGTAGTCATGTTTTATTTCATTAGGCCAAGAGGGCCATTTCCCTGTCTAGTGCGGGTGCGTTTAATCGGGTTTTTGTTTTAAGTGTTATGCTGGACAGGTTTCGTGATTCGTGGAATTTGGTGGAGCCTGGAGGAGCCTTTGCTGCGATGGAAGCTTCTTGTGGCCAGTCCAGGTGATACCTCTCCTTTACGAGTACCTTTCTTTCCTGTTATATGTGTATTTGTCGTGGGGATATATTTTTGTTGGGGACCGGCAACCAAGGCATGAAGTCCCAAGTTTAGGTTAAGTATATTTGAGGGAGGTCGAAGTAGTCCTTGCCTCCTGTAAAGACATTGTCAGGCATCGAAAGCCCTGTTTTAGAAGGAAGTCCTAGTGGCCCTGTTCTGCTAGCCTGCTAGGCAACCGTTCTAGGAGTTCTTGTTAGTAGTGAGGCAGTTAGAGAAGCCTGCCAGAAGATAATAATGATGATGCCAAGAAACCTTGAACATCCTGAAAGATGAATATAAATACGAAGGTGTGTAAAAAGGGGTTCTAACCCCTATCAAAGAAAAGAAATGAAATGAAAATATATAAGTAGTTGATCATTGCCTCGCGAAGGCCTAGTAGGTTCCTGGGGACGAGTCAGACCCGGGGCCGATACCTTGTCTTCCTAGGGGTGGCTTATTGCTAAAAAAAAAAACTGACAAAACAAGGAAGGTTGGAGCGAAAATAAAAGTGAGCGTTAGAAAAGGATTAAGTGTCACCTTGCGAGGGCTTGGTAGGTTCTTGGGTGCCGAGACAGGTCCTGAGACCGATGCCCTGTTCTCCTTGGGTCACTACGCTCAGCTCCCTCCTTTTTACATGCCCAAGTATGTTAATAAAATAAAAACCCTAAAAGAAAAAATGTACTAGAAGAAAATACTCCTTGATCAGGCTATAGGAGTCCTCGCCTTGTAGGAGCTCCTAGTTGTGTTGTCTTTAGTTGGTAAGTAGTTCAGACTACCACTTAGGGCAACCACTTTGATAGGTTTTTTAGTTTGGCTGTGTTGGAGCAGTTGATTAGTGACTCACTTTGGATCTTCTATTAAAAGATGCTAGGCCTACTCCTTGTGGATGTCATGCCTTGGTTCTATCCAGGGGTAGGGAGAGCATTGTGCTGAGTTTTATTATATATTTGTTTTGTATCAGTTTGATGCTTCTTTGGTTGTTTATGTGCAGATATGTTCATGGATTCGACAGGCTGAGTCGCCCTATCCCGTGGTCGCCAATGAGAGCGAAATTTTGGTGTCGGGAAGTGCTTAAAAATAGCTAAAAATTATAAATACCAAGGAAAAAATATTCACCGTCAAAGGTGGCGGCTCGATCTAGGACGATTTTAAGCGCCAAAGTGCTTTAAAGGTGCCCGAGCGACGCTTGATGATTTTTCATAATTTTTCAGACTGTCCTGCGGGTTGGCAAGAGTTACCGGCCAATGCGGGATGCCAAGCCGGATGCCCAGGATTTTTCAGAGCTCAATTCCGAGTCCGGACAGGGAAATGGCCACAAAATGGTCAAGATATGAAAAGGTGGACACTTCGGAGGCCAAAATTGGGCATGCCTTTTGAGTTTGGACCCTCCCACTCAAAATTTTATGCACCTCTTGATCAAAAAACGTGGAGAGAGAAGGAAGACATGGCATGATCAAGAAATGGCGCATTTTTCTCTCTCTCTCCTCTCTCATCATGATTATGGGCTGTGAGTACCCCATGGAACAGACATTGGGGCTGATCTTCTCCTTCTTGGCCGATCTTATCGCCGCCCTTCGCCCGTAGAATGGTGGACTGAATGCTGAGATGGAAATCTAGTCTTTCTCTCTCCTCCCTCTCTCTCTTCTAAGAGGAAGTTCATGTGGGAAGAAGAAGGAAGAAGGAAGAATGATGGAGGCTTGTCCCGGCATGGATCGGATTGCTCCATGGGCTAGAAATGGTGATTTGTGATCGTGTTGAGCATGAAGTGCTGCTGATTTTCAGATTTGCAGCCATGGACATGAAACCCGAAACACGCAAATAAGCGGTAATTCAATTTTTTCAAAGGAAATTTGAGATTTTATGGCTTTTGATTGATGAAATGTTATTCATGTGGGCTAAAAATTGTTTATGTTGCTGTTTTCCATAAGTACTTGTTGTTCATAATCAGAAAATCAGAAAAATATGCATCTTGTGGCTCAAAATAATACACTGAAACACGTAAAATATGAAAAATCAAGGGAAAATGATGTTTTTGGGCATAAAAATGGGGAAATGAATAGGAACACCAACTAAATTTTCATTTTTGCTGCAAGAAGGAACTAAGGGCCACAGTCCATAATCTATTTTGAATTTTTAATAATTAAATAATGCAAAAAATAAGGAAAAATACAAGAAAAATAGAGAAAAATCACACAAAATAGGGGGAAAATGCATTTTGGGTGCGGAAAATTAATGATAATTAAGAACAATGTTTGTGAATGTTTGTGGGGACTGAAGCATGAGGATTTGCCTCAGTTCAACCCCACCTTCTTGTTCTAGTGTGTGTTTTTCCGTTTTTTATACATAAAATGATGGCCAAATACCCTATAAATCCGTACAACAATACAACATTTGATCGATGGGAGGGTAGAGTGGTTGAAATGTGTCTAAATGTGGAGTCAAATGATGAAAAGATTGTTGTTTTTGTTTGCATGCCATATAGGTCGGTGAATAATTATAAAATAAGGGCCTAGTAGCACGAGGGTTTCCTCGGTGCTAGGCTTGTGCAACGCCGCATAAGAACGGTAGTTGAAAATCATTGAAAGGATGTTTTCCGCATGTGCACAATATTGATTTTATAATTTTTTGAGCACTTAGCATCCACAATATACATAAATCATGGAAATATTTAAAGGTATCAGAACTCCTGGATGCACAACAATTGCTTTCATTAGGACCTTGACCCACGTTGAGTGAGAGACAGGACACCCTAAGCCATAGGCTAGTCGTGGGGTCTAGGGGAAAGAGAGGTAAGGACAATGGTACATTCCTATATACGATTAAATGGTACCTTGAGTGGATTTTGTACGACATGTTTATATGTTGAGCGACGCATCGAGGGGCCAATCCCCAAGGTGTAGGAGAGTCGCAGAGGGGTGGCGGCACTCAGCCGTTGGAGGACCCCCTATGTGTGTGCTTCGTGCCATTAGGCAATGTGTAAGGGACTCCCTCTGAGGAGTAGTGGGTGAGAGAAGAGTGGACTACAAACGACATAATACAAACGCAAGACATTTAGGAAGGCAATGTATGTGTCATCAACGCTCCTGGCCACGAGGCCGTGGGGTTGTTGAGCGTGTGAGATAGAGGTCCAGCTAGTGCACGAGCCAGTGCTAGCCCGTTTTAGGTTCCATCAAGTTCACAGTAATGTCCTTTGGATTAACCAATGCTCATGCAACATTCAATAGGCTAATGCAAGATATCTTTAGACCATACCTTGATGAGTTTGTACTTGTTTTCTTTGATGACACCCTAGTATACTCCAAGGAAGAAGAAGACCATGAACCTCAACTTCACATTGTCCTTGAAATCATGAGGATGCACAAGCTTTATGCCAAAAAGAAAAAGTGTGCCTTCCTCAAACGACAGATTGAGTATCTAGGCTTCATTGTATTAGAAAAGGGAATCTCCATGGATCTTGCAAAGGTTAAAGATGTACAAGACTGGCCCCCATCAACCACTATTAAGGTAGTGCATAACTTTTTTGGTCACAGGATGGTATAGAATTATCATCAAAGATTACGTGTTAACTGCAGCACCCCTCATAGATCTACTAAAGAAGCATGTCGCCATATGTGGACAGCCACTACTAAACAAGTAAGCTTCAGCCAACTCAAACATAGCTTAGTGACAGTGCCAATTCTGAAACTCCCAGACTTGAGCAAGGAGTTCAAAGTTGTTACATATGCCAACTCACTTGCACTAGGTTGTGTACTAATACAAGAAGGTCATCCCGTGGCATATTCCTCAAGGAAGTTAAAAACCCATGAGAAACATTATGCTACTCATGACTTGGAAGTGTTGGCTATCATCTGGAGGCACTACTTGCTCGGCAACAAATTCTCCTTGGTCACAAACTACAAGAGCATCAAATGGTTCTTCTCCCAGGCCCGACCTCAACATGAGGCAACACCTCTAGATCAAGGTGCTACAAGAGTATGACTTTGAAATCAAATATAGACCTGGCAAGGAAAATGTGGTTGTTGATGCCTTAAGTCATAAACTGTTCCTCAACTCTCTCATTATGGAGCAACCTTCGACGACCGGATTATTAGCCACCATGGTGTCAATGCTAGGCAACCCTATCCTTGAATTGGCTAGGGAGGACTCTAAACATGACCCACAATATCAGAAAATGATAAAGGAAATCCTAGAAAAGGACCAAAGTCCCAAACTCAAAGTTAAATACCAAGAGTACTCTATCTATGAAGGCCTAGTCTACTTCAGGACAAGACTATATATTCCTTCGAGTCAAAGACTTAAAAAATGGATACTCTGGGAAGCACATGATTTCCCTTTCTTTGGTCATCTAGGATATGCCAAGACCCTCAGCATGGTTAGAAAGAGCTATCATTGGGAAAGACTTAAGGGAGATATATCCAAATATGTCATAGAATGTCTGTCTTGTCAACGCATCAAGGTAGAGCATGTGAAGATGCCTAGAAAGCTACAACCTCTTGACATCCCTCAGATGAAGTGGGAATTTATCAACATGAACTTTGTATTTGAGTTACCTTCTGTGCAAGGAGGATATAACTTAATAATGATGATAGTAGACATGCTAACAAAGGTTGCTCATCTTATTCTAACAAAAACCAATTACAAAGCTTTAGATATTGCAAGAATTTTTGTAAAATAGATTTTTAGGTTACATGTGGTACCTAAAAGGATCATCAATGACCGTGATTCTCTTTTCACATCTCATTTTTGGAGAGGGATATTTGAAGCTATTGAGACTCAGCTATATTTTAGTACGGCCTATTATCCTCAAACTGATGGCCAAACAAAAAGGGTCAATCAAGTGATTGAAGATATGCTTAGAGCATATTGTTGTCACCAACCCAAGAAGTGGATCCAATATCTACCCTTGGTGGAGTTCGCCTACAATGCTTCCTTCTAGCAAAGCATTCAAACGACACATTTCCAAGCACTGTATGGGCATGATTGCCATTCTCCATTAAATTTCTCAAACCCTACTTTAAGGGTAGAGGCTTCCAAGAAGATGCTAGAAGAAATGGATGAACACATTAAGGCCATTAGGCAAGACATCAAAGCTGCCAAGGATAGGCAGAAGGCTTATGCAGATTTGAACAAGCAAGAGCGGCTCTTCAAGGAGAGGGATATGGTTTTCATTCATGTACGACCCAAGAAGAGTTCTTATCCTTGGGAGAATTTAAATTGCTTAGCCCAAGGTATTGCGGGCCTTGCAGGATCCTCAAAAGCCTAGAATCTGATGCTTACAAACTTCAACTCCCTAAAAATGCAAAAGTTCACAACGTATTTCACGTTAGTCTACTAAATAAATATATGCCTAATCCTAGCCATTACTGAGTGATCAACATATTGTAATGCCTAGCCAAGGAGTCCTTGAGCTGCAACCAAATAAAATCCTAGATACTAGGGAGAGACAGTTGAGGAGTAGAACCCTTAGAGAATACCTTGTCCAGTGGAAGGATTATCTTGAAGAAGATACTACATGGATAGATGAGAATGCTCTTCATCAACAATACCCACGGTTACTCTTGAGATGAGGACATCTCGATTTCTCTAAGGGGAGGAAGATATGATACTTCCATACAATTAAAAATTAGTTGGTTAGTTCAAATATTAGTTAGTCAATTAATAAGTTAGTAAGGTTACTAACTAAAGACTAACTAAAGTAGAAACTAACTAACAATTTTTATTTAATTAAAATATTAAAAAAATAAGAGTTATAATCCTATATTTTTCCTAGATTGACAAGGACTGTAGCCACCCTTTACGAAAGTTACAACGTGAACAAGAGTTATGAGCCATATTAATCACTAGTGTTAATGTGTATAGTATGGATGGTCCAAAAATATTAGATTTTTGAGCAAAACTAGCATATTTTAGATATTAATTATTGTAAATATCCTTAAAAACTATGGAGATTTCTAGAACAAGATGTCATGTTAAAAAAAGAAATTGGTTTTTTCAGCTTATTTTGGAGATTTAATACAAAAAAAGAAGGATTGGAGAAATAGTGTGCATCGCGATCAGTTTATGGGCAATAAACAACACTTCGAATAGGGAGAAGGAGTGAACTGGACGAATTCTAATCAAGTATCTTGGAGTTTTACCCTCCTTTCGGAACCAATGGAACTATCAGAATTGTGATTTGAGCATTAGATTATTGATTTTTCTAAGATCCCCTCCATAAAGAGCTTTTCTTCTCAACCACAACCCTTCGTCTCTTGTTTAGCTATAAATATGAGGCATGGGGAGCAGTTAGAGAAGTACAAGGAGACCCTAAGAGGCTGCAAGAGAGAGGTAGAGAGAGGGAAGTAGAAGAATACCAATCCAAGAGATTTTGAGAGAGAGTGAGAAGAGAGAGAGAGAGAAGTTACCCCGAGAGGCTACGAGGGAGAGAGTTAGCTCAATTCCCCCTATCTCGGTCTTCGACTAAAGCCATCGATTAAATCCATCTTCTCTTATGATCTCTTCTCAAATTCATTCCTCCTTCTTTATCTCTCAAATCCACTTACGGACGATGGCCCCCAAGTAAAAGATCTTTCCAAATGCTGAAACTCCCACCACAACCAACGGGACCACGACTGCAAGAAACACCTCTTATGAATTAGGTGCATCCTATTGTATTAGGAAAAAGAAATTGGGAGAAAAGAATTTTTGCATTAATTATAGCAACTTAATTGAGCATATTTTGAGATCATGAGAGTACTAGAAAAATTTTATTCACCGCATTCATCTCAAGTGATCAATTAAAATTACACTTAGAAGTCATTAAATTGCACATAAATTGCATGGAAATTTCATGCTAATATATATATGGAAATTTTCAAGAATAACTATTAAACTACAATTAAGATAAATAGATTTTATGCATCTGCATCCGTTTTCTTGGTTGAAATAATAGGAAATTTTATTACGTCTCATAAAACATAGATTGAACTTATGATAGAATACGTAGGGTTCCTAGAAAGTTGAAAGAATTTAAAACCCTAAAGAATTGAAGAATTATTCTCAAGGCCCATCTTGCTTGAAGATGAAAGGAATTCAAAGTCCTTAAGTAACTATATGAATTATGCAACAAACCCTAGTTCAAATGAATACGTAGGGTTTCGTTGTTGTAGGGAAGCCAATGTCCCAAATTGCAATCAACATTCCAAAGATACTCCTTCATTCAAAAGAATGAGGAAATTAAATTAGGTTATCTCTAGAAATATCGGACAATAATGGGGATAAAGTCGAGACTAGATGCTATCGCATCAAATCGGAATTTCCTTTGGCAAAGAGAACAAAGAATTGTCTAGTACATATTGTGTACTTCTGCTTGTGTTTGTACTTAGAAACACCTGTTTGGAAAATGAGTCATCTAACAAAGGAAGTGATAAGAAGACTTCCTTTGTTAGATGACTTCCTTTTTCTTCTTATCGCTTCCTTTGTTAGATGCTATCTAACAAAGCCATGTCGGGAATGTGGACCGAGCCCATCGTGAGAGGTCTCTCTATAGAAATTTCTATTCGTAGGAGGATGCTCGAGTGCCAATGGGGCTCTGGCTATAAATCCCCTGCCTCTCCAGGTCCTACTTAGATGGTCTATGTGACTCAAGAAGGAATCTCGAGGCCCTATTACTAGTGAAAGGGCAAAAACTTGGAGAAAAATAAGACGCATCCTTACGGATTATAGGAATCGTCCTATAGATACGATTTGTATCTCACTTGAAATTTTAATATAAATTTTACTTTCAAGGAATTTGTCTGATTTGTTTTTGTATCAGTGCATAAAATTACGTAAAGGAACATGTGACTAATGGGTTAATTAAGGAAGCTACTTGTATGTGTTACCACTAATGTCCCCTTAGGTAAGTATAAAATTAAAACTATCAAGGAAAGCGGTTGGACGGAAACCCCAATGGGTCTATCCTACGGTAGGGTGGTCCTAGAGAACTAGGAGACTTCTCAACATTCAAATCATGATGACGTATTGGCCTTAGATAATGTAGGGTAGAACCCTAGCTCATATCTTTTTAGGGGACCGGAATGGGACTTTACCCTATGAGTAGAGAGGTCGTGATGCATCCCTCTCATTTTCCATTCTCTTTGAACCAAGTGCAATATGAGTCCACCTCGATTTAGATGCTCTGTGCAAAGTAGATCATATGAAGACTACTGACGCTAGAAGGCCGTAGAATGACTTGACCATTAGAAGCCTAGGAAGATTCAGGTCGATCCTAACACGGTTGGCCAATATATTTTGTTGTGGAGTAGACTTGGGAGTCACTAATGAACAAACCCTATGACATTCTGTGGTAGTTCCAGGTGGCATATTTTAGAGACTACTAAAATGTGTCGCGACCCAAGCATGTTACATTGTCCAAGTGGACTTGTGACTCAAACTATCTGAGTGGTAGCAAGACTCAGATGATTGTGGAATCCGTCTGAGTGTGGCGATCGAGGGTCCAAAAAGATGAAAAATCACTTAAATAATATTGGCACCTATCCTAACATTACAACTAGGATCAAAAGCATCAACACTTAGAGCATACATGTCGGGCTCAAGGATGCGGGAATGTGAATCGATGAATGAATCTGTGCTCCTGCCCTATAGCTCTCTCTCTCTCTCTCTCTCTCTCTCTCTTAACTGAATGCAAACAAAAAAGCTCTCTCTCTACTCTCTTGGCTTCTCAAACTCTTTCTTTCTTGCCTTATTACTTCCCCCTTCTCTCTCTTTGCTATACTAATGCCTTGAAGCTCTCTTTTCCATGTTTTTTCCTTGTCTTGGGCCTTCTATTACAGTAGAAACCCTTGTATGTGTTTCTCTATTTTCCTTGTTTTTTCTTACCTATGTTGCGATGACAAGCTCAACACATGCAGACATTGATGATGGACCGCCTGGTTAGATGGGTCCACACGTCTACACTTAGCACGTCGGTGGTCATTATGACTCTCACATGGCCACTGACTCATTACTTATTATATTCAAGTTGTTACACCTACTTAGGCATAGTTATAGCGCTAGTCGACTAGTGTAGTCGGTTATGCATTGTTTGACTTAGTAGGCCAATTTCCTTTATGTTGTATCTTATATATACTTTGTGTACATTGTAAAGTGTGTGGAAGAAGAAGAAGAAACCAACAAGAAAACGTTTTGGCCTCCATCTCTCTTCTTGTCTCTTGAGTGAGCTTTTCCTTGTGCATTCTGTGTGTGTTCGGCGCAGCATCTTGGGCAAGTCCCCCCACCACACGATTCTTGACATGGTATCAGAGCCGCACCACTGAGAGAGGCTGATTTCGAAGGCTGAAGTGAAGGAGAAGAAGCAAGGTTCGAGCAAGCAAGCCACGGGTAAGAAGCTCTCCCATTCTTCCACTCTCTCTCTTGGATAGTGCCTGTGGAAACACCGGAAGCAGGGCCGAGCAAAAATCTCAGATTGCAGTGACATTTGGTGTGCATAAAGAGCACTATGTAATCTGTAGATTTTTCCTTTAGGGCTTTCCCGCAGTTATTTTGGGCATCTGAGGTTGTTTCAGGCCCCGTTTTAGAGCCGCAAGGTTGCGGACAACAGTTTCAGGGTACACTATGACTTCGATTGTATTGACTGAAAGTAGGTGCACACGTTACAGATTTCAGATCTGTAAGTTCAAAGGTGTTTACCAGCGAGTAAACACAAGGTTTATCTATAAACTGGTTGTAGATTGCATTTATTGTTGAGCAGACAGTGAAAAAGGCTGTCTGGCGTATTGCTGTGCACTACAGGTCGAGGGTTGCAAAAGATTTGCTTGCTGTTGGTATTAATTTGGTGATAATGGCAGAGAACAGTGGAAGCCCCATCATTGAGAAGCTCGATAAGAACAACTACCCTTCATGGAAGTTCCGTGTCATGAACTTCCTTATTGGAAAAGGCCTCTATGAGTTTGTTTCACGTGAAGAAAAGGAGCCGGAGGTGAGTGATCCTCCAACTGTAGAAGAGACAAAGGCACGGAAGGAATGGAATGCAAAAGACAAGAAGGTCATGTATTGGTTATCTGTAGTAATTGACAATAATATGCTGGGACACATTAGAAATGCAGAGAATTCATATGCAGCTTGGACCATACTTGAAAGTATGTTTTCTGTAAATACAAAGGCATGAAAGATTCAACTCAAGCAAGAGTTGAATACATTGAAGAAAGGGAAGATGTCTATCAATGAGTATGCGCTGAAGGTAAGGAGCATTGCAGATGCCTTGGCAGCGATTGATGCAATGCCCGATAATGATGATTTGGTGTCGTCTACCTTGGGTGGACTTAACAATGAAAAGGCTTGGAAGTCTTTTGTAACTTCTGTATATGTTAGAAAGCCATTTTCAGATTTCGATGAGTTGATCTCCCTTATGATCACTGAAGAGATCAACATGCAGAGTGAGACATCTGAAAAAAGTGGTGAACAGTTCCAAGCTTTCTAATCCAGTTCAGGAAGGGGACGTGGTAGGTTCTCTTCAAGAGGCCGTGGTACAGGACGTGGTAGTGACAACTAGCAAAACAGATTAAATCAGCAATTTGGCAATATGCAGGTTTCAGGAGGTCATGGTAACTTTAGAGGCAGGGGGAGCTTTAGAGGAAGGGGTGGATGGCAGAACAGAGGTTCTAACGACTCTGGTATTGTGTGCCACTACCATGGCAAAATAGGTCACATCACAGCCCAATGTTATGCTAAGAAAGATTATATCCGCAGTGGTAAGTTGCACCAAGAAAACTATGCATCGTCTTCACGACAGAATGAAGATAAAAATGAACGTCTGTTTGTTATGCAGCATATGCTGAATGCTGTTACAGGAAAGGGAACACATGATGATGTTTGGTACGTTGATTCAGGTGCATCCAATCATATGACCAGCCATGCAGAATGGTTTGGAGAGATGCAAGATTTGCAAAATGCAGGTTATGTGCAGACGGGTGATGATTCATGCCACCCAATTTCACACATTGAAAAAGTTCCCTTGTCCTTGCATTATGGTAAGACAAAGAGTCTTTTAGATGTATTACATGTGCCATCTATTATAAAGAAATTGGTGTCAGTCGGTCAAATGGTAGAGCAAGGGCTGCAAGTCAGATTTAATGCAAAGGGCTGCTTTGTAGAAGACTTCAATGACAAGTGCAGGTTGGTAGCAAAGGGAAGTAGAGTTAGACGTATGTTTACTCTGGATGTTGGAATTCTTACTATGAATGCCGCTATGTATGCTAAAGGAAAAGGTGTTGTTGCAAATCTTAAAATTTGGCACAAACGCATTGGACATGCAAATGTATAAAGGCTGAAATTAATGCAGTCCAGAGAGTTGGTTACAGGTTTGCCTACATTTAGAGTTGCAGAATGTCATAAGGCATGCGAAGCATGTCAGTTTGGTAAGCAGGCAAGACAACCCTTTTCACATGACAGAGATGTAAGCAGAAATATCCTTGATGTTGTGCATACAGACATTTGGGGGCCTACACAAAATGTATCTCTTGGAGGCAGTTCATACTTTGTCACATTCATTGATGATTGCTCTAGAAAGCTGTGGGTATATTTTATGAAGGAAAAGAGTGAAGCATTTGAGCACTTTAGAACTTTCAAGGCTGCAGTTGAAAGAGAAACAGGCTTGAAAGTAAAGTGCTTGAGGTCAGATGGAGGGGGAGAGTACCTCTCGAATGAGTTCAGTGATTTTCTGAGGTCTCATGGGATAAAGAGACAGTTCACATGCAGATATACCCCACAGCAAAATGGGGTTGCAGAAAGGAAAAACAGGCATATTGCAGAAGTTGCACGCGCCTTGATGCCTGAAAAGAATATGTCTAAGCATTTTTGGTCTGATGTTGTTCATACTGTTGTTTATATTATGAACAGAACTCCCACAGCTGCAGTTCATGGGATGACTCCTGAAGAATGTTTTACAGGTAAGAAGCATGATGTCTCACACTTGAAAGTGTTTGGCTGTATTGCATATGTTCATGTGCCAGATGAGTTGCGGAAGAAACTGGATCCAAAGGCTGAAAAGTGTGTCTTTATTGGATACTCTTTAGAGCAGAAAGGGTATCGATGTTATAACCCTGTCCCATGTAAGTTCAGAGTGAGCAGGGATGTCATCTTTGATAAAATGAGCAATTGGTATGCATCTAGTGGTGATGCATTGGATGATGATGATGATCATGACACTCATGTGCAGGCTGAAAAGCAAGAATCACGGACTCTTAGTGGACCAGAGACATCATCTGGTAGTCCTTGGTTTGGGAGACTAAGGAGTGCCTCTACATCTTTAGGTGCATCTAGTAGCACTATAGGTAGAGACAAAGGAAAGAATAAAGTGTCAGATGGCATTGATGTAGTTCTTGATGGAGACTCCAGTGGCTCAGAGAGCTTGGATGATAAGCTTGGTATTCCTTCTATCAAGACACCAGGTGTACAGAGAGCTCATAGTAATGCAAAGGCTCCATTGAGTGATCCGGTGGTACGCAGATCTAGCAGGGTTAGATATCCTATTAAAAGATTTGGTTTTGAAGGTTATGCAGCTCACCATTATGCTTATATGGTGAAGCTAGTTGAGGATGTTGAGCCCACATGTTTTGAGGAGGCTGTTGGTCATGCTCATTGGGATGCAGCAATGGATGAGAAGATGGCTGCATTAGAGGCCAATAAGACTTGGGATCTAGTATCATTTCCAAAGGGCAAGAAAGCTATTGGATGTAAGTGGGTTTATAAGATTAAGCACAATGCAGATGGTTCTATTAGTAGGTACAAAGCTAGGCTGGTTGCAAAAGGCTATGCCCAGACATATGCCATAGATTATGATGAAACCTTCAGTCCAGTTGCTAGGATGGCAACTGTCAAATGTGTGATTGCTTTGGCAGCAGCCAAAGGTTGGAGGTTGCCGCAAATGGATGTGAAGAATGCCTTCTTGCATGGTGATTTGCAGGAAGAAGTGTATATGGATCAGCCAGTAGGTTATGAAGATTTAGAGCATCCCACATATGTGTGCAAGTTGAAGAAGGCACTCTATGGGCTTAAGCAAGCACCTAGAGCATGGACTGACAAGATCAAAGAGTATCTTGTCAATATTGGCTTTTATGTTTCTGATGCTGATCACTCACTTTATGTGAGAAAGGGAGATGCAGGTTTGGTCATCATAGTTATCTATGTGGATGACTTGATTATTACAAGTGATAGTGATAGTGGGATCGTTAAAGTCAAGGACTTTTTGAAGAAGAAGTTTGAGATGAAGGATTTAAGTGAGCTAAGGTACTTCCTTGGCATTGAGGTGATCAGATGTGATGATGATATATGTCTGTCCCAAAGACAGTATGGCTTGGATATGTTGTCCAAGTATGGTATGACAGCATGCAAACCACTTGTAGTCCCGTTGGAGCAAAATGTAAAGTTGAGTGCCGAGAATGGGGATGAGATAGAAGACCCTACTATGTTCAGGAGGATAGTGGGGAGTTTGATCTACATGACCATTACTAGGCCAGACTTGAGCTACGCTGTTGGTCTTGTGCATCAATTTATGCAAGTACCTAGAAAGCCACATTTGGATGCAGTCAGACGCATATTGAGATATGTGAAGTCCACATTACATTATGGACTTTTCTATGAGGCAGGTACAAATGTATAGGTGTTTGGATACACAGATGCAGATTGGGCTAGTAGTATGTCTGATAGAAGATCTACCAGTGGATACATGTTCTCTCTTGGTAGTGCAGCAGTTGCTTGGAGCAGCAAAAAGCAATCTACAGTTGCTTTGTCGAGTACAGAGGCTGAGTATAGAGGTGTTGTTGTTGCAGCATGTGAGGTAGTATGGCTACAAAAGTTAATGGCTGATTTGGATGTGCAGGTGGAAGGTCCAGTTGTCATTTATTGTGACAACATGAACAGTATACAATTGGCTAGGAACCCTATGTTCCATGCCAGGACAAAACATATTGAGGTACACTACCACTTTGTGAGAGAGAAGGTACTAGCAGGAGAGATTGACTTGGTGTATGTCAGCACACAGGATCAGATAGCTGACATCTTCATGAAGGCATTGGGTACAGAGAAGCTTCAAAAGTTTCAAAGCTTACTTGGAGTTGCAGAGATGCAGTTCAGCTTGAGGGGGAGTGTTGAGATGACAAGCTCAACACATGCGGACATTGATGATGGACCGCCTGGTTAGATGGGTCCACACATCTACACTTAGCACGTCGGTGGTCATTATGACTCTCACATGGCCACTAACTCATTACTTATTATATTCAGGTTGTTACACCTATTTACAGCTGGCATAATTATAGCGCCAGTCGACTAGTGTAGTTGATTATGTATTGTTTGACTTAGTAGACCACTTTCCTTTATGTTGTATCTTATCTATACTTTGTGTACATTGTAAAGTGTATGGAAGAAGAAGAAGAAACTAGCAAGAAAACGTTTTGGCCTCCATCTCTCTTCTTGTCTCTTGAGTGAGCTTTTCCTTGTGCATTCTGTGTGTGTTCGGCGCAGCATCTTGAGCAAGTCCCCCCATCACGCGATTCTTAACAACCTAAATGCATCCCAAAATCATAAGCAGCCACTTACATAATCCAACCTACTTAGCTAAATCCAAAAAACTAGAAAAACTAACTTGCAAATGAGATCAAATGCCTCTTCAACTCCCTTGCTTCCTACCTATCCCAAGCATCGGTTTAGGGAAAATCCTACTTCAATGCTCAATTTGGAGTATTCAAGCACTCAAAGCTTGAATCTGTTGGTTCTGGCAACAGAATCAAAAAATGGGAGCTTCTCACTCGACCGCCAAGACCCACAGACCGCTTATTGTTTCAAGCATTTCAAGCAAAATGCAATGGCTACCTCTCACATAGAGGTGTGCGCTCTCTCACCTACAAGTGTAGTGATCTTACCTCCATGCTCGATCGTATTGCCTCCTCCCACAAGCACTCCGGTAGCTCCAAGATCCAAGGTGCAAACCTAAGCAAGCTCAATCCTCAAGCTCCAAGCTCCATGATCCATTTCCATGTGTGAGAGAAGAGAAGAGAAGAGAAGAGAAGAGAAGAGAAGAGAAGAGAAAAAGAAGAGAGGAGAAGATGGAGAGCTTCTCCACCCACCACCACAGTCCCTCACCCTCACACACTCACTCCCTCACACTCCCTCTCTCAAGCAAAAGCTCAAGCAAGCAAGAAGAAGAAGAAGAAGAAGAAGAAGAAGAAGAGAGCTAGTTTTGGCCACACACAAGAATGAGTTTCTTCATTCACTTTTTGCCTTTTATACAAAACCCTAATCCCCTTTGGGAACCCATCCCTTTTTTACATGCTCGACCATTTTAGCCTAGGTTCTCTTTTCCTATTCCCTTCCTATTTGCATTATGTCTTCACCCATGCCTGTCTACATTTACAAATTGCACAGGAGGAAGCCTGACAATGCTCTTTTACAAGGATTTAGAGTGTGCTTTTATATTTAAAATGTGCCTTTCCACTTTTGCACTTACCTTGAACTTTTAAGGTTTCCCTTACACTTTTTTCCTTTTTTTCCTTCTATTCCTTCAATCAAGCTGCCTTTTTCCACTTTGCTCTACGTCTTTTTCTTTCTTTCTTTCTTGCATTGGGATTAACATTTGTCAATCATTTCTATCTTGATTCCACTAGAATTCTTGGACTTTTCCAACTGGGAGATCCTTAATCTACCTCTTGCAATGAAGTATTTGGTCTCGACCCGAGGATTAACCTAAAGGAACCTAATAACCTAATGGTCTTTAGGAGTATTCTAGTACCCAATGTTGGAGATCACTTTGCAATTGGCCAAGGTTTGGAATGGACTTATTGAGTTCCCTAAAACTATGCTTAGTCTAGATCTAAGACCTAAACCTAGGAAGTCATCATTCAACCCTGGTCCTATTTTTCATTAGTTGCAAAGTTTGATGGCCTTATGGACTTCATTACACTTCTTAAGAATCCTGGGTTCTAATGAGATTTTCAATTCATAATTTGATTAGTACACCTATTATATATATCATTCTACCATCATGTAGATGGATCTTTCAAAACTACGAGTTGTGATCTATAAGACAATGATTCATGTTTTTCTTTTTTATATGTTCTTTAAGTTTGTATTGCAAGGACACGAGGAAAGACTTATCACCTTCATAGTACATCTGTGAATTATAAGAAGTTTGGATCTATGAGCATAATTACTTGTTTTAACTATATATCTTAATCCATTTTTAGTTTTATTAGATGTTACTAACCAATAATTGATGTCTTTGTAATGTCTAATTCATTTGCTAAAAATTCTTAGCAAAAATTTGGAATTTAGCTAACCATCCTAGGTATCCACACTATTTATCCCATTTACTTGACTAGCTTATAACTTTGGATTATATATAAGGGCTATCAAATTTCTCACTTCCCTAACCATGGATTATTATATAACAAATACTTTCTTTCAAATGCATGATACTTTAAGCTATTACAAATTAATTTAACTAGAAATCATTTTGGCAATATTAGTACTAATATTGCAATATCACTTTAATTAATTATGACTAGAAATTTATATTCTTTAATCACTTGTCAAGACTTTATAAACTAGGAGTTACTTTCGAAAGAGAAGAGCGACTTTGTGACATTATATAAAAGAAAACAATTGCATTATCTAAATTTTTCCATTACTTATCCACCCATCCATTTAAAAATATAATAATCTAATTACTAATTTTTAGAAAGGAGTTCCTAATGATAAAGCCTTTTTCTACATAAAAGACATCATATCTGAGCTATATTTAAAATTTCATCAAGAACCTATATTTATGAGTTTAAAGTTCTGCATTTGATATGTCCTATGTTTTGAGAGCATTTTCATAGAAAAAAATTAATTAATAATATATATTTATTTTCAATTTTATTTGTTTGTAATAACCATAGAAATAACATGTGAGGAGTAGCTGGACTTTGTTTGCATTCATGCTTGCATTGAGATTGGTGGCTAGGTCATATGTCCAAAGTTTTGCTACATTACTTTGCTTATATGGAGGCATCACAAAAAAGGAGTGAATGGTTAGAAATTAAGAGAATAGGGTTGCCTAGATGTGTGCTCTCCTTGGTAGGACTCAACTTAGGTTCACCTTGAGCGGATATCACTTGCTCACTCTCATTTTCTCTCTTCACTCACTTTCTTGGTCAACATCATGAGGACCATTATTTCCTAAGTATATATGACATTTGGGTGGGTGGAGAAAAGTTAAAAATTTTATTATTCCACTAAGTGATGAGAGATTAGGTTGAGGATCTTAACTTAATCAAGGAATTATGTTAACGTCTTGCATGACGCATGAGCACTTATAGATAGGCTAGTCACATCCTTTAGTGTATTCATCTTTTCACCTATTGTATTGATTATGCGATTGCATGGCATGGGTTATGACTTGGCACTTCTTCTCAAATCATGTGTGATTGAGCATGGATTCTATATTCAAAAGCATCTTTTTACCAAGGCACAAAGCATGGAACCAAAAGCAAGAAAACAAAAGGAGAACATCATCAAAAAGAGCAATTGCACATGTTGAATGGGAGTAATAATTACGGGATAGATCAATGATAAGTTTGGAAGTATAAGAAGGCCTTTGGAAGCATCAAAGTGTCTATTTTTATTTAAGTGTGAAACAAAGGAGATGGTTCTGTGCCTTTGGGCCTTTGGGAAAGCATAAATTGGATGGTCCTTGCACACAAATTTTTTATGCTTCCTAGCAAATGTTCCAATATTAATTCTCTATGAGTAGCATGGTAGTTCCTTGGGGCTATAGATAACTATTTTGAGTTTCAAGACTATATGACAACAAAGTATTTTGAGCTTAAGTATCTTGGGTTCAAGCACAATGGTATTATCACAAAGATGAATGGAATATCGTAAGGGCATGATCTAATAGCATGTGAGGTCTTGTGGGCATTGGCGATACAAGACTACATTTACACATCATGGAACAGAGATATACATCAAGGTATATGCATAGAGTGATCATGTGAATGCCCATGATTAATAGAATGCAAAACTCTCGAACATGGACTCTTATGGAGGGAAATATCAATGTGGGTTGGTACGAATAGCATGTGACATAGATCAATGGAGGGGGCATGTATGAATATGTGGATACAATTTTGCTAAGGGTACTAGTATAATGAATGGTTATGGGATTTGTGCCATTAAGAAGTGTGAGGTGCCCACCCATCAGCTGTCTAGGCACACATTTAGCGGTCTATCAAGAAACGAATCTAAGCATCACTGCCCGGCACTCCCATGGAATATTCCGGGTTTTGTTGCTTAGGGTTTCCCCAATCCGCCTCGCAACGGAATGTTTACGGCCAAACCCACTAGGATCGACCCGAAATTTGGGCTCCTAGTGGCCAAGGTCTCCTAACAACATTCTAGCGTCGGATCTTGGACATCCTACTTTACGCAAAGATACCCAATCCAAAGCAGACCCATGCCGCATTTGGTTCAAAGAGAATGGGAAACGAGAGGGATGCACTGCTCAACCTCTCTGCACATAGGGCATAGCCCCATTCCGGTCCCCTAAAATGGCATGAATTGGGTTCTAACCTAACAATACCTAAAGGTCGAATGACGGTAAAATCTTATGAGAAGCCTCCCAGTTTTCTGGGACCACCCTGCCATAGGACAGACTCATCGGGGGTTCCGCCCACCCGGTTCCCTTAATAGCTTTAGTTTTCTAATTAGATCCTACCACATTTATCTGTGACACTTAAAGTTAGCTTCATTAATTAAGCATTTTAAGGAATAGGGTTCGTTCGCATAAATTATATCACAGACACAAAAACAGAGCAAAGCAATCCCTTGACAAACAAGAGTCAAACAAGTTCCTTAACTTATCTTCAAGTTAATCTTTGTCTCCCACCCATATAGGAGATATTATGTGTCGCTTCTGTCCAACAGAAGTATCCCTTATGCCCTGCAGAAGTAACTAGTCCAATTCACATGGCACCACAACTCAATCCTTTATCTAGAATAGGATCTCCCAACATGCCTAGACATTGGGGGCCACGGAGGTCTTCAACTCCATTCTAGGCCTAGCAAGGGATGTCTAGAGCTCCAATGACCCGCAAGCTGTCTAGGAGTGAAACATCATTCCCGTGGTTGGCCTTTTCACCACTCGACCTTTGGCCCATGAATCGAGTAGTGCCATCTCGAGTTAATCCACAGTGTGATCATGGAGGTGATCTACCTGTGCAATATATCCTTCCTTAATTAAATCCTTTAAGAATCAAGCACAAACAAGGCATTCAGTCCTAATATCATTTTCCAAGAAAATATTCATTTATTCCCATGGCAATTTGTCATCACAGACCCTTGCCATGCATTTACCATAAATCACAAGCACTTGGAATAATCATCCAAACAACAACTAACAACCAGTTAAATGTAAAAGCATTTAGGTTGTTGTTCGATCAACCAATAAAACCAATTGCATTCTTTCCAACCAATGCAAGAATAGACGATATAACATTTCCATCATATATTTGCTCTCCCCCTTGGGATCTAAGAGCAATACTATGCAAAAATGTTCTTAACACTTCCTTCCTTCGGCTAGGGCATATGTTAAGGGTTCAAACACTATTCATGATATAAGTTCTATAGGTCACTTACCTTGATTGATAACCCAACCCTGGATTTGGATTGGCAAAAGTCATCGTTATCCAACGAATCTCAAGACATCTTAGTTTTAACCCTTATGATTAATTTCTTGTATTTAGTCAAGTCATGAGGCAACTAGAAAATTATCCTCATATATCAAACATATTATAGGCATAACCTGTCAATACTTAATAAGATAAGTGCGAGATGATCTCAAGTAATTAGACTCTTTTCAGGCCTTGCATTGAGCTAGAATCTAGTTTTTCTTAATATTTGGGCTCTTAGGCTAAGTACTTTTGAAGTATCTAAACTTTAAACTATTACTTTTTATTCATGATTATCAATGTCAAATTCTTTTAGTAATTATGCTATTTGTAACCCTTGACTATACTTTAGTCTAGAACTTATATGCACAATCTTTTAATGTCGTTCTTTTGACAACTATGCCATTCATAACCCTTGACTAATTCTTCCTTGTAATTGCTCTACCAGCAAATAAGTCATATGTAACTAGGTGCAATTATCTTCCCTTGATATATGCACTTCACAAACTCCATCTTCCAAGTAGGTGAGATGAAATTTATCATTTCCCATGACCTATACTCGTGCATTGTAGTATGGGGCCTAACGTATCTCATACAAGAATCAAAGCAAGCATCTATCACTTTGAAAATACATTACTTACGATTGGAACCGTAGTTGGATTGACAATGATGCCTTTGCTCGAAGCCTTGTTGCTGATTGCAGGATTGTCATCCGCATGCGACATTCTTCACTTGGAGGCCATCATCCGCAAGTAGACTCAAGAGATTAAGAAGGTGGAATAGATTCAAGATGGAAGAGCATAAGAGAAGATGGTTAAGTCGAGGATCGAGATAGAGGGAATTGAGCTAATTCTCTTCCTTACAGCCTCTCGAAGTGACTCTTCTCTCTCTCTTTCTCTCAAGCTCTCTTTCAAGCTCTTCCTTACAATCTCTTGGAGGGGTATCCTTCTCTCTACCTCTCTCTCACAACCTCTTGGGGTCTCCTTATTATTTTCTATGCCTCTCCCATGCCTCATATTTATAGTGAATTAGAGAAGAGGGCTTGTGGTTGAGAAGTGGAGCTCTTTGTGGAGGGGGATCTTGGAAAGATCAGTGATCTGATGCTCAGATCATAAATCTAATGGTTCCATTATCTCCGAAAGGGGGGTAAAACCCCAAGATACTTGCTTAGAAATCTCTTAGTTCACTCCTTCTTCTTTTCTCTGTTCGAAGTGTTGTTTTCTGTTTGTGGACTGCGATCGTGGTGCGCGCGATTTTGCAAATCACTTTTCTTTATTTTTCTTTTTATAAATTCTCCAAAACTAACTAAAACATCACTTGTCTTTTCTTTTAAATGACATCCACTTTTAAAAATCTCCTTTTTTTTGGATAATATCTAAAAGATCTAAAATATACTAGTTTTGCCCAAAATCTAATATTTTTGGACCATCCAAACTATACACATTAATACTAGTGATTAATATAGCTCATAAGTCTCATTAACGTTGTAACTTACGTGAAGGGTGGCCCTGTCCTTATCAATCCGAGAAAAATATCAGATTTACGACTCTCAATTTTTCTAAATAAAAATATTTTTAATTAAATAAAAATCCTTAATTACTAATGTTAATTAGTTTTTACCTTAATTAGTCTTTAGTTAGTAACCTTACTAACTTATTAGTTGACTAACTAACTTTCGAACTAACCAACTAGCTTTTATTGTGTGGAGATATTACATCCTCCTCCCCTTGGAGAAATAGAGATGTCCTCATCTCGAGAGAAACCGAGGGTATTATTTTGGAACCTGTGGGTTATGGTCCCACCATGCTTTTGTTGCGTTACTCTGATCACTCATAGACATGCAGTTTTTTTTTTTAAAACAACCTATTGTATTTGATATATCGGAGTCTTGAATGTTGTTAAGAGACCTTGGCCACTAGGAGCCCAAATTTCAAATCAATCCTAGTGGGTTCGGGTGTAAACGTTCCATTGCAAGGTGGATTTGGGAAACCCTAGGCAACAAAACCCAAAATATTCCATGGGAGTGCCGGGCAGCGATGCTTAGATTTGTTTCTTGATAGACTGCTAAATGCGTGCCTAGATAGCCGATGGGTGGACACCTCACAGTTGGTATCAGAGCAAAACTTTGTAATGATACGTGATCGATTAATGTATGGTTTGTAGACATATCCTAAACAAAATAATCTAAGCAGTATGGCTTGATTGTTAGGCACCTTTTGCACCCACGAATGTTGACATACAAGAGAAGAAATTCTTTCTCAAGCAAATTAAGGCACCCGAGTTTGATGGATAAGGGATAGACATTGCAATAGAGGGAAAGATTTGGATTGAGTCGATGGATGACTATTTCTTTGCTTCGGGAACTGCCTCTACCAATCAAGCAATGATAGCCAAACTTAAGCTAGTTGGCCAAGCTCGGTTATGGTGGAAGCAATGGTACAAGGATCAAGGTATTTCTAAAGCCGCTGTTACTTGGGTTCAACTGAAAGATGATGTACACGAATGATACCTTCCGCCAACCTACCAGACTTTGAAGATGAATGAATTCATCAAGCTAAAGCAACCAGAATTAACTTTGGAAGCTTACTACTCAAAGTTTGCAACCCTACTAAAATACGCACCACCTATAGATATTGCACAGCAAGTATCCAAGTTTTGCCATGGCCTAAACACTCCTCTGAACCACCGTCTTGAAGCAATGCATCCAACGAACTTGAAGACGCATTATTCTGAGCGAATCCAATCGTCCAAGAATTTAAATCGGAAAATTATAGTAAAGATGACTCTCGAGATCTGGGTAAGATATGCCATACATGTGGAGAGATAGGGCACATCCGTAAGAGATGTCCCTACTGTCAATGTTTCCATTGCAATGAGCTAGGACATGTCCAAACAGATTTCCCTGACTTAAGTCTAGAAGATATGGAGCCTCCAAGAAAACGAAGCTACACAAGTGCAGTCTTCGGATATATAGAGGAATCAAATGAAGACGAAGACTTAGAACCTACTACACCACTTCAGGATTATTAGAAATCCTAGAAATTTTGTTGACATGAAATACAACTTGTATCGGAATAAACTTTACTCTTGTAACTACAGTTAACTTGAGTATTATGAGTTGCATCTATATTTTGAGCCTAAAACTTGCAAATAATTAGAGATACTCTAGCAAGGAATGATAGTTATAATGTGCAATGATTTTCTCTTAAGTCATTTCTTCTCAACTAATATAGATTGGGTCTTACCAGAATGTCGAAGCTTGGAAGTATTCTTTAGTATTACAAGCAAAGCCACTTGTCCATGGAGCTAAGTCCCGAACTAAGGACAGGACAATCTAGGAATGTAGTTTCCAAGATAAAGGACCACTCTAATCTGCTAAAAGAATCCTAGGACACTTTGGTCTAAAGAAGAAAATCCTGCCAAGGACAACCAAGAACCTTGTGACCGCAAGTGATAAAGCTCCACGTTGTTTCTATTACAGGGAGTTAGGTCATTTCAAAAGGGAATGTCCAAAGCACCCTAAACAGCGATGCTCCGAGTGCCACAACATTGGACATAACTATATCAATTGTCCCAATAGAACTCGAAGAGAACTTGAGCTTACAAGAAAAGAAGTTGTACAATCTCCAGTGATCTAGAATATACCAAGTGCTTAAGCAAAACCTAGAAGATATCCATGAGATGTAATTACAATAAATTTTCTCTTGTAATCAAAAACTCGGAACATTCCCTAGGAGTGCCAAGCAGCGACACTTAGATTCGTTTCTCGATAAACCGCTAAAAGAGTGCCTGGGAAGCCGATGGGCGGGCACCTCATAAGAAGGATAGACAAGAAGCACTATTGTCCATATATAGTAGGAGATCATAGTGAAAAGCCCCCCAATAAGTGTTTTCTGACACGGTATTCAATAGCAATTGTGATTCCAGAGGTGGCCAATGTTGTTGAAGGCTTTAAGGAGCTAGTATTCAAGTGGTGGTAGAATTATTGTGAGGCTAGTAAGCAAATTGGAGGGAGGATCTTGTTGTGCTAAGGAGTTAGTTTTTGATAGGGGTTCTTTCATCGAGATGGCTCTAGCCAAAGAACCACAGAGAGAGCCGCAACCTATAGTGAGAGATCAGCCCTTGACATGCAGCTTGACATGCAGGATAAGGACAAGGGCATAGCACAAGACCAAGGGGCCGAAGCTAGGATGGAGCTAGCATGATTGCAGGAGCTAGTAAAGAGACCCACTAGACTACATGCCCAGTGTGTGCACTCTGGAGGCAACCACATCCCCGCTGAGTGCCAAGACCCAAGATCCAAGCCTTGTGCAAATTGCAGAAGGTTTGCCCATGACGCAATGCATTGCCAATTGCCAAGGAGGCTTCCTTACACACAGCAATATAACTCACCATACTACAGGAATAGGCCACCAAACTTCTACGGAAGAGGAGTCCCATTCGCCCTTCCAACACCTAATGATGCAAAACCGGCCATCCCTAGATTAGAGATCAATCCCATGGGCATACCCAAACCACCTAGACCCTTTGTGACACATCCACCGAGTGACACTCCCATCCACTACGTGGAAGAGCCCAACGACAAGGAGTCATATTTGAACCCTTACATCTCATATGATGAAGAGGGTAATACAGTCCTCATGGACTATCGACCAGTACCGGTGATGGAATTAGGAAGGGGATGGGGCATAAGATTTTCAGGGTCAACCCAAGACCTAGTCACATGCTAGGACTTGCGGTCACCCTGGTCACATAATTGACATGATGCTTAGAAAAAGAGCAAGCTAATAGGGAGAGAGCTAATCTCAAGTGTGCCGAGTGTGGCTTCACCCATCTCTTTAGGGAATGCCCTAGACAAAAGCCATCCTCAAGCTCAGGCAATGTACCATCGGTACCTTTGAGGTTGTTTGGCATTGAGATATTTGATAGTGAGGATACACCCATCCCGTTGCATGTCATGACATGTGCACAAATGCAGTAGGTCGGCATATCACTTCTTGGGCCTAGCAACCTAGACGCCGCCGCGATAGGGAAGAAGAGTCGTAGGCAAAGTAAGAAGAAAATCCATGCTAAGATCACTCTCAAGATTGATGGAGGGATGACTCTAGTGAGTGGCAAGAAAGTAACTGATGCTAAGGCTGAAACCACCGCTCCAAAAACAATAGAGAAAGGGAGTGCCAAGATAGGGGAGTACCCCCGCCCAAAGTGCCAAAATTAGAAGTGATTGAAAAGTTCAAGGAGTGGGTAAAGGAAGCCCAAGAGAACCTAAAGGACGCTGAGGCCATCATAGAAGATGGAGCTGAGGATTTTTCTAGTGTGAGCACCCCAGCCTCACCCTCTCGACCAAGGTCAACAAATACGCCCACGCCATGGGTAGCACTACCCAGGAGAAGCTTGGGAGCCATTGGCCAGCAAGACACCCCAAGCCAATGGCCTAGAGGTGCTAGAATGGAGGGGAGGCAAATGACGAGTAACCTCCTCATGACATTAGTAACCACCCTAATAACCCTGAGCCTAGGAGACTTGCTTAGGCAGCATGTGACTCTTTGGCTAGAACTAAAGCTCTGAGTGGAGGAGCCAACGAAGCAGATTGTGGCTAACCTACATAAGCATGATGTAGTCACATAGATACTGAGCTTGGCGCTGCACTCGGTACCTAAATCTCTACATGTAAATTCTTTTTGGGCGGGCACCGAGATGCATGTGATGCTACCTATCCTGGCTCTAGAACACATTGATGTGGAAAGGAATCATAGACACAAGCGCAGGGGTTAGTGTCTTGAGCCACACAGTCTTGTAGGCCTGGGGAAACCCTCCCATCGAGACTATCAAGTTCAACATCACACTAGCAAATGGAATGAAGGTAAGGCCATTCGAAGTTTTAGATAATTTGCCAGTGAAGATTGCAGGTGTCCAGTTCTCTGTGCACTTCATTGTGATGAAGGGAGTGGACTATGACATCCTGCTAGGCCGACCCTGGATGAGGAATGCACGAGTCATCGAGGATTGGGGCAACGGTCTAATCTTCTTAGGAAATTGGAAGGAAGTAGTGAGGGTGGAGATGGGTACCTGGCAGACAACATCTATTGATATGGATGCCATCTCAGCCACATTGAGGGGTGACACGCAACCAACCATGTCCTATGGGCTGCAGACCAAGTATATACCATGCCCTGAGGATGAGCGAGATTGGATGCAGGTCCTTGCAACCATTGATCTCCCATTCTCAGATGATGAGGAGTGCAAGAAAGCCGCACAAGCCATGTGCAACCACGGGGGATTCACTAGTAGTAATAAGAAGATGTCACCTGCGTGCAAGAAACATATGAAAATGCCCCAAGAAAGGAATGCATATGAGATCAAGAGAGGATTTATGAGATTGGATTGCGATCGCTCTTGGTTGGAATGCATAGGGGCAGTGGATTATGAGCAGGCTGGAATTTCCCAACCACCAGTGGTACTTGTGTTTAGGACAGTCACACCTACTAAACTATGACCACCCGAGGAGACTCCTTCCTCCACGAGGGCTGTGATTTCAACTCGGAGTTGGAGGTCAGTACGGAGAGAGACCTTGAAATATCCATGCCATCCAAAACCAAACACTCCAAGGGGGACTTTCCAATCCAGCTAAGGCGCAATCGGCTAAAGGAGGAAAGAAGGAAACGAATAAAAGAGTTAGATGCAAAACAACATAAGAAACCTCATGACCTACCCAAACGCTTCACTAAGTTCAAGAAGGGTGATAGAGTGGTTTTCCTACTAGGAGCAAAGAGATAGGGCCAGACCAACGATCCTATTGAAGGACCCGCCAAAGTTAAGAAAGTCAACTTGGTAGGAGAAGGAGAGAATCCTTGACCGGTATTCATAGCAGACGACCTGACCGAGGATGAGGAGGCTAACCTTGTTTCTCTCCTACGAGAGTACATGGATGTGTTTGCATGGTCTCTGGATGAACTTAAGGGGGTCGACCCTGGATGTGTGACCCACAACATTCCTATGGCCCCTGACACTATTCCTATAAAACAATCCCCTAACCCCATGAATCCAAAGCATGCCCATGCAGCAAAAGAGGAGATTGACAAACTCATGAGAGCGGGATTCATCTACAAAATATAACACACGAACTCGGTATCACCAATAGTGATCTTTATGAAGAAAAATAGAAAGATTCGAGTATGCATCAACTACAAGAAAGTCAACGCCACTATGAAAAGAGATAACTACCCATTGCCATACACCAAACACATGCTCGAGAGGGTGGCAAGTAAAGAAGCCTACAGTTTCTTAGATGGTTTCTTGGGGTACAATCAAGTGCAAGTACACCCTGACGACATGCACAAGACTGCCTTTGCTATAGAGTGGGGGGTATTCACTTACATCGTTATGCCCTTTAGGCTAATGAACGCACCCGAAACCTTCCAACATCTGATGTGCATGATATTCAAAGATATGCTCAGACATGTGCTAGAGGTGTTTGTGGCTGACCTATGCGTACACTCTAGCTGGGCGAAGCACTTAGAGAAAATACAGTCAGTCTTTGAGCGGTGTCGACTTTATAATCTCTCGTTGAATCCTCTGAAGTGCCAATTTTGGGTGAAACACAGATGCATCCTAGGGCCCAAGAACGGCATCGCCACTGATTTCTTGAAGATCAGGGCTATTGTTGACTTGCCACCACCCAACAATTATAAGGGTGTTCAGTGCTTTCTTAGGTCACATAGGGTACTATCGGTGCTTTGTACTAAATTATGCATTAATCGCAAGACCACTATACAAGCTGCTAATTATGTTCGAGTGGATCAAAGAATGCCAACATGCTTACGAAGAATTGAAAAAGGTTCTTACCACTACACCCATCTTACGAGCCCCAAATTGGACCGTTCCAGAACATTCCATGTGCACATAGATGCATCTAAGTTTGCCATTGGAGCTGTGTTGTGCCAACCTGGCAAACACAACCTGGATTACCCGGTCAGCTTTGCTAGCAGGGAGCTCACTGACGCGGAGATGAATTATTCTACTATGGAAAGGGAGGGGCTGGCCATGGTGTTTGCTATTAAGAAATTTAGACATTATCTCTTGGCCACACCTTTCACCTTTCTTGTTGACCATCAAGCATTGCTCTATCTAGTGAACAAACCTTGCGCTACAGGATGCATTGCACGATGGTTATTGCTTCTTCTGGATTTTGACTTCTCTGTGGTTGTACACAAAGGAAAGCATCATTACATGGTAGATCACATGTCCCGCATACCCACAAGTGAAGCCGCTGGACAAGGAATAACGGACAACCTTCCAGACATGCATCTATTTGGAATGTCCAGTGAGAAGTAATTATTCAAGGATGATTTAATGCCATACTGGGCTGACAATGTCATCCATGTAGTCAAACACGATCTACCCAAGAGACCCATCGAGAAGGCCAAGCTTACGAGGCTTATTGTGAAGATCCAACCCTATTAGCTGATTGCCAGCCAACTCTATAGGTTGGGGCAAGATGGGTTTCTACGCAGGTGTGTGTGCGAACATGAAATGCGTGTTGAGAGAGACACATGTCGGAATTGTTGGGGGGCATTTCAATGGAGACACGACAACCCACAAGGTGTTGCAGTCTCAACTGTGGTGGCTCACTCTATTCCATGATGCAGCTAGATTTGTCAAGCACTGATATGAGTGGCCAAAGGATCAAAGTCCCCACGTGGAAGGACAAAATGGAATTGTCCCCTATAATAGCACAACAATTTTTCAAGAAATGGAGCATTGACTTCACTGGACCCATTAGTCTTGTGGCCCAATATTCGCAAGCTCGATATATCATCGTAGCAACTGACTATTTGACAAAATGGGCTGAAATAAGAGCTACAAGGAAGAATGACGTAAGGACCACAGTGAAGTTCTTATGGGAGCAGGTCATCTCGAGATTTGGTTTCCCTATTGAGATATTGAGCAACTAGGGCACCCACTTCATCAATGAGGTGATTGCCTACCTGCTATCAACCTTCTTGATCATACATAGGAAGTCTTCACCATACTATCCCCAAGCCAATGTCCAGGCAGAATCAACGAATAAGATCCTCGTCAACGTGCTCACAAAGGTGGTTTCCACTTCTCAGAGCAACTGGGATAACAAGCTCATAGCAACTTTGTGGGCCTATCGAACAGCCTATAAAATGGATGTGGGACAAACGCCCTACATCAAGCTAACATACGGAAATGAGGCTATCTTGCCTTTAGAATTTTTTATCTCTAGCTTGAGCATAGCGGTGGAGGAGCGTTGGGAAGGCAAAAAGGCTTGGACTACCATCTTATCAAGTTGGAACACCTCAATCTCAAACCCCATGAAT
The DNA here is from genome assembly GCF_053477565.2 of Lygodium microphyllum. Lineage (NCBI taxonomy): Eukaryota > Viridiplantae > Streptophyta > Polypodiopsida > Schizaeales > Lygodiaceae > Lygodium > Lygodium microphyllum. Next base: position 39,334 of record NW_028229583.1, on the reverse strand, counting down.
TTGTTCCATGCTTCATGACTCTACAAGACAGCATCGATAAGTAAGAAAATGTTCTTTACAACAACATTTGCTTTACTTCTTCTTATTAAGTTTCCTTAAAAAGACAGATCCTTCGTTGGTTCGCTCTGATACCAACTGTAACCTGTCCACTTGTTCGCTTGCGGGACATGTCTTAGCAGCCCATTGGAAAGAGGGTCTAGAAAGCTCCGCCCGGCACTAGACTCATCGCCACCCACTCTCTAATTTGTGAAAAGGTGCGAAGAAAGATGTGGTTTGACAAACATGTTAGAAAACATGATTTTGACCAGGGCGACTTTGCGTTGTTGTATTCTATGAAGGGACATAAGTAGAAAATGAAGTTCTAAGGGTTAGGACCTTTTAGAGTGCGTACCACCAGTAGGATGGGCAATGTCAAACTTGAAACACTGGAAGGCGAGGGTATAGGCTTTTTCAATGGCAGTCGCATGAAGAAGCACTACCCTCCCACACATCCTTTACATGAGCCCCCTGTGATAGAGGCCCCTATCAATATCTGCATCGCAACCATCATCAAGATAGAGGATGATGAGGAAGCTGTTGCTCCAGCTTATTTACGAATCACAGTCAGAGCCCAAAAGACACATTATTTTGATGCTTTGATCGATGAGGGAGCGGACTTCAATGTCCTGACCCATGCTCATTGGACCCTCATTGGTCAACCCCAATTGCAACCAACTAACACTAAACTTAGCCCATTTGGGGGAAAATCCTATGCACTCCTTGGGAAGTGCCAAGTCTTTGTCTCTATTGAGTCTGAAAGTTTGCCAATCATCTTCTATCTGTTTCCCAACACGAAGGAGGCAGGCAAGGTGTTGCTGCTAGGGCACAATTTTAAAAAACAAACCCGTTGTTATGTCGATTATGATTGGTAGCATATCCACCTCACCATAGGAAATGAGTGCATCGTGACAACTTTCAGCAAGGGCAGTGCGGGTCCCTCCAAGACCGGCACTCCACCAATAGAGAAGACCATGCCTAAGGCTAAGGAGGGGGGTCATGATGTGCCACACCCCACTTAGCTCACAAAACACCACCCCACCAAATTCACTCCTAAGGTTAAGCAACCTACATTTCAATGGTTCCTAAACATCGAGGCAAGCCTTCCCACAATAAGTAAACACGACCCCATAGATCTAGGAACTCTCATGAAAAACCTAGAAAGCAGCCTAGACGCCAAAGCAATAAACGCGCCCTTAAGCCGTGATGGGTCCCCATAACCCTATTATGTGCTCAACGATACTATGAGGGCAATAGCTAGATCTGGGTGCCCAAGACGTCAATCATTACAAACAAATCCTTTGCACAGCTTGTGGCTACACCTACTTCAAGCAGTGTGTTCACTAAACAACCAGCCATACCTAAGATCCAAGCTATCAAATTTATGACAACCACAAAGGCCAAAGCACCAAAACCTAAGTCCATCTATCGGCCAAAGACACAACCTACTGGCTTTAAACCAGCCACTACTGATACTAGAGCAAGGTCTCTAGAGACTCAACCAATCAGTCCCGTGCAACCTGAACCCACGATGTCTCTTGAGATCTCACAAATTCATCAAACTATGCAGCAACTAGATGTCCCACAATCATCTAATGCGACGGACTCTTGCAGGTGCTCAAAGCAGCTCATCATGAAGGTTGCACATCCTCCAAGCCGTAGGACACCCAACCATCCTTCCAAGTAGATGCTCATCCCAAGGAACAATCTAGCGGAACATCATCGCTAATGCATCCATCTAGTCTTGTTCCGCCGTAGCCACCAGAGCAAGCCTTAGGCCTTTATATGAGCGATGCTCATTCCTTGCTATGGCCAAGGACCTTGCTGCCAATTTAGGTGATGACTTGGCTACTTGCATTAAAATGTTGGATAGCACATTCACAACCTTTGCCCACAGTTATGAGCAACTAGACCTTGGCCTTCTTGATGAGCCACTTGCTTCTGAAGTGCATGCTTTACCATGCACCTGGGAAGAGTACGAGCTCATGAACATCAAATTCCCTAGGGTTGTAGCTGAGCTAATTGCTAGTGGTGAGGTCTCAAAGGAGCAAGCAATCATTGGCAAGATGCTGACCTCGTACCAAAAACCTACCTGCTCTGCACCAATCCAAGAGCTTGAAAAGCTCCTGAGTCTTGCCAACTTTACCTCTTCCTTCTCACAGCAATGGTATGCCTTACGACTCCAATGGGAGTGGAAAGGTTGCCAAATTATGATGAATTTTGAGCAATGATGCGTAATCAAGGCTGCGGAATATGACCCCACGTACATAGCTGCTACTTCTTTTGGGGTTATGGCCATCTTGTGTAGTAACAAACTACTTGACAACATTTATTGGCCCATCCTTACATCGACCAAATTCTTACAGCAGAGGAGCTACTCGTAGCTAGCCGCCTCGAATCTGGCGATGTGCTCCATGATGTCCTAATGTACATCATGCAAGCATCCATTAGACTGCATGAACTTGACCGTCATGCCCAATTGGAATACAACCCAGATTTCTACCAGTGGCTGTTGTCAAAGTAAGCTTACCATATTGCGCTTTAACGCCTTGCCTCATCCTATTCAATCCTAGGAAGGATCTTCATCTTACCATGAGGGGGAGGGGGTAAGGTGATCAAAAACATAACACAAAGGAAAAACATAATGAAGAGTAAACTACGCATAAAAACTTAAGAGCAAAGCGCACATGGAAAATTCATGTCTTCTCTTTCAATGTGATATTCCTCAAATTTCACATTCTTGTGCAACTTTTCTAATCATTCTAATCTTTCATAATGTCATGATTCAATCTTGCCTATCCCATCAACACTAATTATGAGTATTGTCACATGGCAGGTACCCATAATGGCAGGATAGAAGAAAGGCGGTAAGCTTCCGTTCACAGAGGAAGAGCAAGCCAAGTACATGATAGGTGTGGAGACACAGGGATTTAATCAGTTTACCTTCAAGCACACTCTAAACTTGGACGAAGCCATGAGGAGCCAACAATGAAGCGGTTGGTGGACAAGTGTGCTCACCAAAAGTATGTGGAGAAAGTGGGACAAGCAGTGGATTACAATGCTTATGTAGAGTTCCTAAGGAGTTTTGATACTCGTAGGAACTATGGCACAGTGGCAGTAAGAAGAGGTGATGTTGTCCACCAGGTGGAGGTACCAGATGTATATGCCATGCTGGGGATGAACAAGAGTGAGGTGCACATAGTGGATGGAGTAAGCTTGGAAGACATCCCAAACCCGAAAGTGAAGATGCAAGCAAAGATGGTCCACGCCTTCTTCTCAGGATAGAGGTACAATGCTTTGATGAATAGGATTAGTGTCTCGGTTCTGGAAAGCATAGCGGCAGGGTCCCCTAAAGAAGTGGATTGGAATGGGTTCGTCATAAAGACCATTGAGACAGTAGCAAAGGCCCTTGCTACGGGCGCAGCAATGGTTGGAGGAGAGTCCCCTACCTCTATAGCGAGATCAGCCCGCAAGAAGTCCTCTGCCAAGGCTTCTACCATCAGATACGGTGGTGTACTGACGGCCATTATTCACGAGGCCACCAAGGAAGCAGGGGAAATTGAAGAGATAGCCGCACCCCCTAGCCATTGCCCCATGAGAAAGACAGATTGAGTGAACGCACCACGAGTGATAGAGAAATTCCTAAAGCACCCTCCACACAAGCCAAAGCTAGGGCACAAGGAAAGGCGAAGACAACCAAAATCCAAAAACAAAGTAAGGAAAAGTTAAGTAAAGAAGAGAAAGTTGAGTTGAAAAGAGCACAAGAGGAGTCCGAGAGAATGGAGGAGGAACAAAGGAGTAAAGAAGATGAAGAATTTGAAAGAATCAAAGAAGAGTTACAAAGAGCCAAGGAGGAGAGGAAGAGGAGAGTGAAGGATGAAGCTGAAGACATAAGGAGGAAGGAAGCGGTGGACTTTGTAGAGGCAACTCACAGGTCCATAGAAGAGACCCATGGAGGGAGAGAGATGAGCCTACTGAGCCTACCTCATGAGGCTGGAGTTAGTGGTAGTGTAGGAATAGCCCCGGTGGTTGCAGGAAAGGGCAAGGCCCCACTGCACTCCCTCCCCTCTTCCCTTGTGCCACTCCCAGCTGAAACCACACCCACCACGACACAGGAGTCGGTGCCAGCTGTGGACACGGCTCAACTAATGGCAATGATACAGCTCCTAGCTAACAAAGTGGTAGAGATTGCCCCCGAAGTAGGAACAAAGAGGCCAATCATAGTAGATTCAAAATCACGGCGAGACCCTAAGCAGCAGAAATGGAAGCGTCGACAACTACGACCCCTCTTACAATGCCACTAGCAGCAGACTACAATGCATACGTGGCTGAACTCCTCACTCAAGTGAGCCAAGCCAGAGAAGAGAAGAAAGCGGCCTTGGTAGAGCTGGCCATTGAAAAGGAAGCCTCGACAGCTTTGAGGCTCAAAATGTCCAAGCAAGCTGCAGCTCATCAAAAAGAGCTTAAGACTCTATAGGAGCTGTTGGACGCCAAGACCAAGGAAGCTCAAGAGAGTGAGGATCGTCTGAGGCGAAGGCTAGAGGAGGAACAACAAGATGCACTAGCCCTTCTAAACAATCAAAAAATGTTAATTCAACAGTATAATGAGCTGATGGAAAGGACTGCTCGCTTGGAGGCGTACTGGCAGCAAGAAGGCCAGGAGTCAGGAGAGCAATGACAAGAGCAGGAGGACAACTTGGTGTTTCGACTATGGTTTGAAATAGAGGAGAAAGGAAGGCTAGAAAGAGAAATCCAAGCCCTAGAGCAACAAAGGCAAGATGCCGCAGGAAGAAGCACACAGGAGCTGAAAGATGACTTGGAAAACACAAAAATCAATGTGGAAGCCCTCATGGCTATGGCAATAACAGAAAGGAGACTACACTTTGTAGAATTAGAAAGCCATGAGCAGATCCGGGAAGAGCTATTGGAGAGGTTTGCAGAGGCAGAATTGCAATTTACCATTGTGGAACAAGGAAGGAAAATAGCCAAGAACTGCCGCAATAAAGAGAAGACGCAGGATGCTAAACTTAGTAAATGAGCAGCAACAGGTGGTAATGATGTTGTCTCGAGAAATGGAGGGGAGGAAAAAGATGGAAGAAAGGGCACAACAATGGGAGCAATACAACTTCAAATGAGTGCGTGGAATAACAGAATGCCTGGTAGAGAGTGAAGGCAAAAGAATGTTCGCAGAATCAAGAGCGGAGGCTACTGAAGTGTGCTTAGACACTCAGAGACAAGCCTTCTTGAGCACAGTGTTGAATGTCACCCAAGTTGAAGGCGAGGATTCAATGGAAAGGATGAAGAGAAAGTTGGAATTGATATCTCCTGCTTAAGATACGGCCTTCAGGAACGCACCCTTCCAACCGGCGTAGGTATTACTGTGGCACAACACAGTTACCTGCGGCAAGTCGGCCTTTCCATTGATGAGCTCAGGGAACTAGGGTTTGAAAAACAAGTGTAGTAGCCACCTCCTGAAGACCAACTGGTGGTAGAGCAAGCCATAAAAGAGGGGCCGGAATTTGAGTAGGAATATGAGGAGGAACAGCACAGAGAGCCCAATCCGCCCCCTGCCTGAATTGCCACTAAAAGAGCCAGAAGGGGCACAAATCCCCCAACATGTAATAGCAGCCCGAAGAAGGCAAGATCTTGCGAAGAAAGCCCATAGGAGAGCAAGAGTACGGCCACAACAACTCCCTGACGAGCCTATGCTGATGCACGAGGATCCCCATCCCGTCAACGGGTCTCAGGAGTTGGCTATATGGTGACAGCAGGAGTTCCAAACACGACCCTTTGAGCTGTCCTTTTCCTATCCATGAGCTTTGGATCATGTCCTCCCCTTGGAGACGGTGGCAAGGGTCAACAGAATGGCCAATGACCTTGCCAGCACATGGATAGAGGAGAGAAACATTGTGGTTACCAGAGATGGAGGTAGGAACCAGTAGATTATTGGTAGGACAAAGTGAACCAAGTTCCCAAGACCATCCAAGGCTAAGAGGTGCAGCCGAAGTGGAGGAAGACAATTTGGGATACCAACTCTGATGTCTGGATTGCTTTCTGCAGCTCGTTGCGTGAAGAGCAGAACGGCCCCATCTACATGCCCTATCCCCGTAGACATGGAGTCAACCATGATAGGAACCTGCATGGGACCCTTGACTTTCCAATAGTCTACAATGTCAATGCATGGACTCCCGAGGGATGCTTGGCTTTTAGATTGGAGGATATCATTCCATCCATCAGCCGCTTCCTCAAGGATTTTTCCTCATGTCCAAACCCAGCATTCATAACAACCTGTAATTACCTTAGGCTCGTTAAGTTCCTGCTTAAGCAAAAACCTGCATTTGAGGAAGCCCACCTTTCCCCACTCTTTTTTTATATCAATTTAGGCCTTGATAGTTGCACCATGGCTAGGCTCATGATGAGGGTAACCTTACTCCCCTCTTGTTGCATGCAAATCCTAGAGAACATGAGAGATATCTGCTTCACGATATGTAACCATCCGTTTTTGTCATCAACACCTCCGAAGGTACAAGCTAGCATCAAAGAATATCTACAAAGCTCAACATTTTTGACTAAGTGCCTAAGGCCACCTCATGGACCCTTCGACGATGATAAGAGTACGACATAAGAACTCTTTTGGTATTCTAGTCGCAGTCATCATCGATACATCGTCCAAAAAAAAAAGACAAGAAACAAGCCCAAGAAAGAGAAAAGCAGGGGGTTGAGCTCCCCATGAAACATCTTGAGTGCCACATTCACTGCACCTAGGGTTCCCCCCTAGCCCCTTTCCCACCTCAGCTTAGGGCACATCAACAAGGGCAGGACTACCAGACCTGTAACCCTAAGCCATGCACCGCACCCATGATGATGCACGGACTGGGTCCTCAAGTGTGGGACAACACCATGGGCTTGCCCAAGGTTTCGACCCAACTCCCAGTTCCACCGCCACGTGCACTGCACGCACCACGGAGAGGGAGACATACCCCTTAGGAAGTGCACAACTTTGCCTTGCATATTAAGATTGGGCCGTATCAACAAGAAAGACATCAACCAATGGATCAACCCCAACACCATTTTCAATTTCAAGGGAAAATCTTTGTCAAGACACATTTCTGAAGGGACCCAATTCACACCATTTTCGATTTCAAGACACCAGCAAATAGAAAAAAAGTGGGAAAATAGAAAAATCTGAGAAGCAGGAAAAGGCATAGGGCAGGCATGGAGAAGGCATCCAAAAGAATAATAAATTTGGGAAAAATCCAAAAGCATGGAAACAACCGCCAAAAGTCCAAGGCGCAGTCGCTGAAGTCGGGAGGAGTTAAAAGCAAGACAGCGCACCTTTAAATGCAAAGGAGCTCTCAAATCCTTGTAAAAGAGCACCAGGCTCCCTCCTGTGCAAATTATAAACATAGAAGGGCGGTAGGACTAGCTAGGAAGTGAAAGAATGGAGAAAAAGGACCTAGGCCACGATCGGCCATGTAAAATTTGGGGATGACCGCTCGTGGGAAGTAGGGCATGTATATAAAGTTGAAAAGGGAATGAGAAGCTCATTCTTCTATGTGGCAAAAAGCTTCTTCTTCATCCTCTCTTATTCTTGCCTTATTGCTTGTGCTTGAGAGAGGGAGTGAGCGAGTGTGAGGGAGTGAGTGTGTGAGAGTGAGGGATCGAGGAGAAGAAGCTCCCCATCTCCTCTCTTCATCTTCTTATGTTCTCTACTCTTCTCTTGTCTCACACGGCTATGGAGGATGGAGCTTGTTGGAGAGGGATTGAGGTTGCTTGAGCTTGCCTCAAGGATCGTGGAGCTACCAGAGTGTGCGGGAGAGGAGGGTACTCGATCGGGCATCAAGGTAAGTTCACTACACCCCATAGGTAGGGAGGGCGCGTTGGCTATGTGAGAGGTAGCCATGGCCGCTCGGCTTGAAATGCTTGACCAATAAGTGGCCCGTAGGTCTTGGGGGTTGAGCTTGAAGCTCCCTTTAGCTATTGTTAACCCTTGAAATACCAAGACGGAAAAAATCCGAAAAAGTGGAAGTGAAAAACCGTCCCAAGGCAAGAAAAAGACAAAGGACAAAGGTGCACTCAAAAAAATCTAAAGACACGAAGCACAGGAAAAAATCTAAATGTAGGAGGAAGCACACAAGAATAAGCACACCTTAATATTTTAGCAAGAAGAGCATGGGCCACCTTGTAATTTATTTTGTAAAAAAGCATAGTCTCTCTCCATACAAGTTGTAAAGAATGAGAGGCACATGCTAACGCTAATGCTAATAGGAAGGAGGAGGAAAGAGAGAAGAGGAATGTGGACCAAAAGGGGATGGCCATCCAAGGAGGAAATAGGGCATGTATAAAATCCAAAAAGCGAATGAAGAAGCTCATTATTGGTGTTGGACAAACTTGTTATCTTCTTGCTTCTTGTGAGTCATGGGGTGAGCGACTAGTCTATCATTCCAACATGAGCGATTGTTGAGATTGAGTGATATATATCTCGCCATGGACAGCCTAACCAATGCTTCATCGAGAAAGCTACCTCCCTGGGTGCGAATGCATGGTTCCTTCCATGCTCGATGAGTTTGATATGGTGCATCATGGTACCTCCTACTGATGACTATGATCCTTCACATGACAACATCAACGATGGTTTCCCTCGACCATCTGCAAATTGGGCTAAGTTTTTCTAACCTTACTCCTTTTGATTACAAAAGTTGATCATGTTTTAAGTGTGAGGATATACGTGTATGAGTTGTGATCAAGTGTTAGGTCCCTATCGATTCATCTATCTGATATATTAAGGTCTTAAGTGTGGGGACGCATCCCTATGCAGTATTTGTTTTGAATACCCTCATCAAAACCTCCCTATTGGATTATTCAAGTATAGCGAGTCCTGATCTTGCCTTGAAGGGGTCTCTTCCCTACCTACCCCCCTCCCATTTTCACCTTGTCTTGGGGTCGTTCCTTGACCATTTGGCTTGATGATCCTTTGTCTTGCTACTACCTTTTCATGCAAATACATCCTATATTTACTAAAATTAAAATCTAACCTTATAGCCCTGTTTATCCCTTTTTAATAAGTTCATCCATGACATCATTTGAGGAATAGAAGAAGAAAGAGTTGGTCTTGATTAGTCAAAGGAATAAGGGATTTTGAAGGTGGAACAAGCTCCATCAATGGAGTTATTGAAGTTGAAGTAGAGCCCACTTAGTCACATCCACTCTCTTCGAGAAATCATGTTAATTGCATCAGTAACATCTATCCATGCAGTCTTGACTCTTGATTCAAAGGTAGCATCTTCTAGGTGATCAGCAAGCTTTTCTTGTAGAATGGGATCTGTAGCCTTAAGGAATAATTCAATGATCTTCTGACCTTCCATACTTTGTTGGTCGTCGTCAAGGGCTTTTGACAAACTAGTTTTTCATCTTCCTTAAGTTTAATTTTTAGCCCTTCCCCTTGCACACCTCTCATTTTTTTGTAAGAAGTTATGAATAGATCTGGATACTTACTGATAATGGTTTGGTATTGTTTTTTCTCTCCCTCAATCAAGTCAAGACTCAATATTTTTTCCAACATCTCTCTTTTCTCTGCTAAAACTAGAGATCGTCTTGTCAAACTTTGTAACTCCTCTAGTTTCCCTTCTTCATCCTCTCGATAATTATGCTATCCTCAAGTTTCTTCATTTTTACATCTAATAGTTGCATAGTAGATTGTCTTAATTCATCTTCCTCAAAACTCTTGAGACTACTATTTTTGTTTCTGTTTGATATATGAGTGCCCATGATTGTTCTCTAATTTTTTGAGTTTTTGTTTTTCTATAGGGTTTAAGGTTTTTTCTTATTTTCCTTCCTCTAACACTTTCTCTGAATCACTTTTTGAACTCTCATCCTCACTTTTATCCTCCTGATGAAACTTCTAGATCTAAATCACTTTTTGAACTCTCATCCTCACTTTTATCCTCCTTAGTACTATCACTCTCTTCCTCTTGTTCTTCTTTACTATCATCTTTATTCACCATTTTCCTTCTTCATGCAATCTCAAACTTTCTTGCTATCCCTCTATGATCATAAATTGTAATGATTCCTCTACCATAATCTTGTATAGTTGTCGTCACTCTCGCAAGCAAACCATCAAGACCCATGGACCGCTTATTGCTTCAAGTGTTTCAAGTTGAGAGCTATGGCTACCTCTCACATAGCCATGTGTGCTCTCCCATACACAAATGTAGTGATCTTACCTTTGAATTGGATCGAGTTGCCTCCTCCCACAAATCCATCGATAGCTCCATGATCCAAGATATGCTTGAAGAAAGCTCGATTAATTTGCAAATTTTTTTAATAACTCCCTCTCCTTCACCCGTTGCATGGCAGGGAGAGAGAGAGGGAGTAGGAGTCATGGAGGGGCATGGGAAAGGGAAGCATGCAATTGCCACTTGTGTGCCCCTCCCCCACCTTCCTTTCATATAAAACCCCCCTCCCAAGCTTGGTGGGGGGGGGATTGATCGTGCTGCTGCCTGCCACCCTGTGGACCTGCCCGCCGCCTTCTACCTGCCGCCGTTGTACTGTTGTGCCACCAAGCTGATGCCGCCCCCATTGTCTTCATCTTCATCATCATCGTCATCATCATCGTCATCGTCATCGTCGTCGTCGTCGTCTCCCTCATCATCAACATCACCATCATCATCATCTCCAATCATCTTCTCCACGTCATCTCCTTGTGTCCCAGAAGCTTGAGAAGCTTCTATTGAAGCTTCTCTAGGCCTTGTTCACCCGTGCCTCCCGGATTTTTGATCGTGTTTCCCAAGGCCTATTTCCCGTGCCGTGAGGGAGATCTCGGACTGAAGGCAATTTCTAAAATCAAAAAAGGGGATCAAGGGAGAGTTTGCTGAGTCGAGATTTACTTCGTCAATGGCTCCCAAGCAAAATTCGAGAGGAGCACATGCAGGAACTTTCACCCAAAGTACGAGAGTGGACAATGCCCCAATATTGAATGCCCAGGTTCCGAATAAAAATTCGCGCATGGAAAGGCTGCATAAAGCATGTTTTGATTCACGTAGGGAAACTTAAATGCATCATAAAATTTATGTACTCATTCGATTTACAAAATTTAGTTGCATGACGAGTACTTACATTTGCTTGCATTTCCATGGTCAAGGGTAGTTGCATTTTTTTGAATGTATGTTGCATAAGTTAAAAGATGAAATTGTGCGAAGGCGTCCTTGTTGCATCTCACAAAGGATAGGGCATAAAAACGCACTTATGTAATAAATTCTTGGTTGGTCTCATGTATAAGGTAATCGTAAATGGTCATTAAATTATGTCTAAATAGTTGCACAAACTTTGACAATGAAACACATTCTATGCAATTTGCATGCTTTGATAGCTACATTTTTAGGTTGAGATAAGCGATAAAAGAAGGATTAAATGATGTATTCATTGGCATCTGGTCATGAAAGAATGGTGCATCTATGCATAGAGTCTTTTATCAAAGTTTGAATTTGGGAAAGGATGCATCTTCATTAAAATACTAAAAGCTTGAATTCAATGCATAAAACGTAGGGTTTATAAGAATAGCTTTGAATGCCAATCAACGTCGCATAAGGCACGGAAGTTTCATAAAGGCAAAAGGTCTATGGTCTTGAAATTGCATATTCGCATGGAATGATATATCTCATACATCTTGCAGTTACTTATATATTTTAGAGAAGGTATTTGCATCTCTAAGGAAAAGATCACCTTTAATTGTAAGACAATTGATCAATTAGTAAATCGCATGTAATTGTGTAACTCACATGAGATTCATAAATGCGTAAATAGTTAGCGTACGACGAACACCTCAATGTGCTGGGTTAGGTTAAGTTATGTTAAAATTCTACCTAGTATCGCACTTAGGGCGTCGATTTAATATTTCCAATCTTAAAGGTCCTACCCACATTCTCGAAATGTTAGGATTATCTAATCGCCCATGCAAGAATGATCTAGGATTCTCACCCTAAGGATCACTTGACCAAATACTAGACCCCCGCAAGGAATTTAGGGACCCTAGGGCCAAAACATTTATCGGCCTAGTAGGGTTAAGGTTTTGGATTGGGTCAATAGGACTCCCAAACCCCATATCTTGATCAAAGGTATTCTTGATCAAGAAATTCTATACGAAGAAAAATATAATCCCCACAAGTTAGGTGTTGACACCTATCTCGTGCAACAAGCCGCAACGTCGTATGCTCTTGTGTCTAAATCACAAAATAGCACTGCTACACCTTAGACCAAGTTTGACGAATTCTAATTACAAGTCTAATTTTCTAGAAGTTGAGTAGTCATCCTACTACATCACTCTTTCTTGGGAGCTGTCTTGTCAAGTTTAGGGCAGTAGTGAATTGCCAAGAAGCCATTTGACCAACCAAGTTAGGACAAACGGGGTTGTCCAGGACTTATTGACCATAATATATGGAAACCTAAAGTAGTGACAATTTGGGTTAACAAGGTATAAACCCTAACCCAAGGAAAAAGGGTAAAAAAAGTAACTCAGCTTATGAAACCCTTGGGATCTTACCAAGTCGCGATTGATCCAGGATCGAATGCTGGAAGCATTCGGGGAGAAGGAATCACACCTTAGCAATTGGCCGTACAAACGACCACTCGAATGCTCGTGATTGTACACTTAGGTGCACTATTTGTACTTCTTTGCTCAAGGAACTAATTCAGGAAAAATAACTAATGCTTCAGGTTGAAAGCATGGAGGGAGAGGCAGTACCAGTTACCTCCAACTGTCTACCTAACCCTATCCAAGGGGGTTGTTAGCCACGTCGGGTACGTGGACCAAGCCTACCGTGAGAGGTCTCTCCGTGGGTGCTACTTGGAGCAGAAGGATGCTTGGGTGCTAGGGGAGGCTCTGGCCGTAAATCCCTTGCCTCCGGATCCTGCACAAGAGGTCGACATGACTCGAGATGGGATCTCGAGGCCTGTATACTAGTCAACGGGCGGAACTTGGAATAGCGATCCCTGTGGATTGTTGGAATAGCCTTCAAGAAGGTTATTTGATGTATTACAAAGACTGATAAATAAAGATCAAATGTTGAAAAGGAACTTGTTTGACATTGTTTTTTTGTGTCAATGCTTAAGTTACGTGAAGGAACCATTGTTTAATTGGTTAATTAAGGAAGATATTTTTGCTTGTCAAACTAAATGTGGTAGGTAATTAGATAACTAAGCAACCCAAGGAAAGTGCGGTGGAAGAGACTACGGGTCTGTCCTATGGAAGGGTGGTCCCAGTTGGCCAGGAACTTTTCTCAAAGGAATTGATATCAAGGTAACAATGACCTAGAATCTATAGAGCTAGAGTCCCGATTTATGTTGTTTTAGGGGAACGGAATGGGACTATGCCTTACGGGCAAAGAGGTCAAGCTTTGCATCCCTCTCGTTTCCCATTCTCCTTGAACCAAGTGTAGTATAAATCCACTTCGACCCTGATGCTTTTGCGCAAAGTGGTTCATCTAGGGCTCAACGCTAGCTACCTCCCAAGAACTTGACTATTAGGAAAACCCTGATTCAGGTCGGCCCTAAGTGGGAATGGCTAGATGCTTCCGCTTTGTGGAAAAATCAGGAAGACCTTGATTGTGAACCCTATGACATTCCTTGTGAGTGCCGAGCGGTGCTTTCTAGACTCTCTTCCCGATGGGCTACTAAGACGTGTCCTACAAATGGACAGGGGGACACGTTATAGCAATCATTTCTTCTGCAATGGTGGAGGCCTTAGTGAAGATGATTTTGCATTCTTCCCAAGAACATGGCAAGGAACATACCTCATTTGCTATGGGATTGTCAAGTATACCTAGGTCCAAATGTTTATAACTTCTAGCAAACAATGTGAAAGTTGAGTCCAATCATTAGATGCACGTTACTAAGTCATCCCCTATGTCTACAACCATGTTGGAAACCACTTCAATAATGGATTGTTGTTGCGACAATGGCTTAAGGCCTACCGATGGCTTTGGTTTCATTGGACTAGACAAGTTGGGGCATGGTAGTTCCACCTTGGGATTCTCATTGGGTTTGGTTAGTTTGGTTTGAGAAGTTTAGAGTTTGATTGATGCTTTGTCATCAGTTTTTGAAATGGTGATCATACCAGAGTCATTAGGTGGGAGCTCATTATTGATTGATGTTGCTTGGTTGAGCTTTGGGTTGATAGCCCACTAGAGTGCTCATGGATTGAGCAACCTGCCTTTTGGTTTTTCTTTTCCCTTATTTTGTTTAATGTTTCTAGGCCTTAGTTTTTGGAGCATGAGATTGAGTATTGTACACGCCACTTGTTAGTTTAGGTAGCCACACTAAGGTGTTACCTTCATAGTAGCATTGGACTCGCAATAGGGCTTTTAGGACCCAGGCAGCCTAGTCATCTGTGAACTATAGGAATGCCAACTCCTTTGTTTAGGTCTAGAGTGTGAGGCATGAAAACTATGAGTTCCAAATGATTGGAATTTGTGAGATTGTGGTCTATGCTTGGGGACCCACTTGATTGTTTGGATTGTAGCTTTGGTCATCATCTCTAGATGCTAGTGGGATTGTACTATGGGAGTATGTAGTGGTGCACTACCCCCCTTCTTAGGGTTGACACTAGGTTTAACTACCAGTGGCATTATAGGCTCTTAGATGGTTGTGATGCTCTTGATGAAATACGTTACTATTGTAACATTGCTGATGGGCAAGGTGGGTGCAACATTACAAGGAACTTATTTTTTGAGCATGTGACCCAACTGTCATTCCTTACCAACACTTTGCTTGTTAGGTAGCACATAAAAGATGATGGTGGGTAGGCTCTTAATCTCGATAGAAACCATCAGTTTGCATTTCCCCAACAGTGGATAGGATTGCCCCCCAAACGAGCCGAGTTTTGCATTGGTTGGTTATACTCAGGGTTGTAACCCATGGCAGTCTAGTGATCATACATTAAGATATTTGAGTCATCTCCCTCATCAATTAGTGCATCAAAAGTGTATGCCTTTTGAGTGGTCATGGTTATTCGTAGGTAGGTTGGTGTTGCTACTTCCTCATCCTCCTCCTCTAGTTCACTGATGGTTGCAACCCTCATATTCATTGGTGATTCTATCAGTGGAGGCTCATGAAGTGGATGTGACAAAGGATAATACTTTTTGATGCGACTTCCATGGAAAAAGCCTATGTCCTCCCCCTCTAGGGTTTCGAGTTCCACATTGCCCATTCTACTGATATTGTGAATCTTGAAAGGTCCCAATCCCTTGAATTTCATTTTTTCCTTGTGTACCTTGATAGAGTACATCAAGAGTAGGTCTCTCCTTGCCTAAAGTTTAGTTGTTTGACATGTTTGTCAAACCAACTCTTTTTTCGCACCTTTTCATAGATTAGGGTATGGGTTGTAATAAGACAAGTCTTAGATAGGTGTTTTAGCTCTATCATTTGATTTGTCCATGCTTCTTTGCCCTCTCATCTCTCATGGACTACTACTCTCAAGCTTAGAACAAAGAAATCTACTAGTAGAATCACTTCAATTTTGTAGGTCAATTTGAATGGGATATGTCCTATGGCTATTTTGTAGGACATCCTATATGCCCATAAAGTTGCAATGAGCTTATTGTCCCAGTCACTACGTGAAGTAGAGACTAGCTTTATTAGGACATTCACCAAGATCTTGTTTGTAGATTCAGCTTGACCGTTAACTTGAGAGAAATATGGTGAGGACTTCTTGTGTATTACCAAGAAGGTGGATAACAAGTGAGCAATCACTTCATTGATGAAGTGTGTGCCTTGTTCACTAACCAACTCTATGGGACAACCAAATCGTGATATTACCTGCTCCCAAAGGAACCTGGCCGTGGTCCTAGCATCATTTTTGTGAGTTAATCGAGATTTCATCCCCTTGGTGAGATAGTCTACATCAACAACAATGTACTTGGCTTGTGAGTATTGTGCCACACGG
Organism: Lygodium microphyllum; assembly: GCF_053477565.2. Classification (NCBI taxonomy): domain Eukaryota; kingdom Viridiplantae; phylum Streptophyta; class Polypodiopsida; order Schizaeales; family Lygodiaceae; genus Lygodium; species Lygodium microphyllum. The sequence continues at coordinate 23,361 of NW_028229583.1, read as the reverse complement.
CTGATTGGACCAATGAAGTTAATTCCCCATTTCTCAAATGGTTGGTATGCAATCACTAGAGTTAACTCCATTTTGTCCTTATGAATAGGGACTTTGGTCCATTGGCACTCATCACAATGCTTCACAAACTTAGTTGCATCCAGTGTTGAAGGCCAGATCGTATCAAAAGCAAAGAAGAGTAGGAGGAAATCTAAACAAAAATCCAAGTCTTGAGTCAACAACATTGGAGTGATTGAGCCCCTCACAATTGAAATCAAGAAACCAAACATGACTGTTCGAAAGATAGATCCTCATCCTAGCATGCTTAACAAGTGGATGTCAAATATAACCATTGAGTTTGCACAAATACCACTAGTGCCCGAGGAGCCTTTGACTTCCCAAGAGGATAATGAGCACCACATGCACAATGCTGCTCATGATACGGCTGATTGCTCAACAAAGAAAATGGCTGAATCATCTAATAGCCATGAGTAAATCTTTCATCTAGTGCCAAGTCCACCTAGGAGTCCCAAATCTCCTACACCCTCTTTCCCTGAACGGACACAGGAAGCACAACAACACTCGTCAAGTGCAACTACTCAATCCCAATCTCTATCTCCATCTGAGCTTCCAAATGTCCAAGATGTGGGACACATGACACCACCCTTAGCTCTTAGCCTAAGGATATACATGTGCAATCCACCATGACTAGATCACAACTGATGCTCGATCTGCATAAGTGAAACTGCAAAGGGCAACAAAAGACACGACGATTTCTGATCTACTTAAGGACTTGACACTGCAGTCTACAAATAGGGACCATTCCACTAAGCTAGCCACTACTACTTCCAATCAAGAATCACAGCAATCCCAACCTTTGGCCGTGATGATGCCCCTTGTGAAATGTGTCCTTAGCAATTCACCTATTTTGGAAGAGGTGTTGCAACCAACATCTTGACACCTCCAACACTTCTAAAGCACCTAAAGCCTAGGCTTGAGGATAAATCTCTCAAAGATTTGACCAAGGAGATGGCGCATTTGACCAATGAACCAAAGATGAAGTGCCTAATGAAGCTTGATCACAAGCTAACATCTGTCACATGTGCGTTGTCGTGATGCTATGCGCACACAGTGTGAAAAAGCATGGAATGCATCATCATCACTTCTTATTAATCAAGAGAGTCAATGTGATCTGAGTCATTAGTATTAGTGTGAGTTGCATGGATTATCCAAAAATACTAGATTTCTAGATAATTTTAGCATATTTTTTATATTATTTATTGTAAAAAATCTAAAAATTTTAGAAAAGCTTCTAGATTAGGATGTCATGCAAAAAGTTAGTTGCTTTTTTAGCCAATTATGGATTTTTCATAAAAAAAGACAGATTGACGAAATCATGCGCATCGCGATCACTGTAAACAGGCTGAAAACTGTCGTTTGAACTGAAAGAAGAAGAAGGAGTGATCTGGGAGATCCATGAGTAGGTACTAGGGGGTTTTGCCCCCCTTTCAGAGCCAACAGAGCCATCATATTTGGATTTTGAGCAGCATAGAAGGAGCTGTAATTTTGATGCACGTTTTGTTCTACGAAGAAGCTCTAGGAGATCTAATGCCTGGAGATTGCTTCTGATGAGTAGTGTAAAGATTCCAGGTTCTTTCAATACTTATTGATTTAGTTCATCGTGCTTTGTCTTTGTCGTTCTTACCTCTTGTCTATTCTCTATCTTCTCTTCCATCTCCTATCTCTACTTCCTTCTACATCTGATCCCCGATGGATTCAACCTTTCGACAAAAACCCCTCCAATAGCATGTGTCCATGTGGACATTGAAAGGCCAATACCAGAGCACACAAAGTTCATAGCCAAACCCCAGACTTGGGATGATGAGCAACAATATGTTTACTCCTGCTATGTAGCTGCCTCGATGAAGAAGTCATAAAGGACATCCCAAAATCCACAGCTAGAGAATTGTGTTTGATACCCTGACTCTATACTGCTCAATGTGAGAAAAACAAGGAAAATCTCAAAGCAATCAAATGAAAAGGGAAAGAACAAGACAAATTTGTGTAGAAATGGTACTCCACCAAAGTTTGGTTGGCCATCAACTACTAATGACACTTGTTGAGCAAAGGAAAGCCCTTTGGACATCAGTACATGATCCCATGTACATTGCTCCGACCTCATTAAGAGTGTTGGCAATGGTCCATGAGGTCCAGCTTTCTGCCACCACTGTCCAAAAACATCCATTGTATGATAAACTGCTTTTAGAAGAAGATCTACATATGGCTAGTAGGCTAGGAGTAGGGAGCTTGGTACTTGATGTTAGTGCATATGTCTTCTGCCGCTTTCCATCAATACAACCCTAACTTTTTTAGCTAGTTGCGTCCAAGCCTACATGATGGGAACCCTAAACTGTCTCTTGTTTCTACATTAGAGTCACTCAAACCTCATGAGCAAGGGAAAAACATCTCTAAACACAACACCCACTCTGATAAGAAGCAATGGAGGCATGTTCCAATGGGTAAGGACAAGAGTCTAGAGCAAATGCCCGACCACCGGGAGCAATTGCCAATGCAATTGGATGAGCAGCTAAATGGAGGGAAATTAGTTGAAGCACTGGACTCTCCAAAAGAGAGGCAGTTGTACCCTCACAACCTAGCGAGGCTATTCAACGTGCGTAGCTATGTCCCATGAGGACACACCAGAGAAAGAGAATGCTAAGGCCCAACCAAGCACATCAATGGGATTGACCTAGTTCAAGGTCCTAAGTCTTTAAAGGATACACCTCGATTTCCCAAGAAAAAGAGGAGAAAACAATGAAAACAATGATAGTTGTTGCAAGTGGATGTAGATGCTAGAAGATTGAGACCAAGAGTTCTAAAGACTTGAGGAATAAAGCATCAAGTCCACCCACAAATGAACACATTAACATCTCTCCTAACAGTGGTGAAACCTCAGACACATCCATGTGTTTTGATAAGTCAAAGTAACCATTACCATCAATGGTTTCTTTCAACACTTAATCCATTGTCGACAAAAAGAGAACTTACATTGACCAATCAAGAGTTGATACAACACTATCACAATAGATTGACAAACTATACCAGTCACATCTGAGGAGAACCATGACACAATAGCAACAAAGCCTTAGGAGAAACATGAAAGCCCCAAAAACAAGAGCAATCCTAGTAGTGACCAATCTTTCTCATCTAGGCCTGAGCCCCTAGCCATGCTAAAGCCTAGGAAAACTCCCAGAACCTTGCATGAGATAGCAATTGAGCAAGCCCTCATCAAACATAGAACTATCACAAAGTGCTTGACCAAGTTGGATGCTAAACTCAAATTTTTCATACGTGCCTACGTCCTTGAAGACATGGACACATTCCCTAGGGAGCAGCCTCAGGAATATTTGTTATATCCACTATCTTGGGAAGAGAAAGAATATCTTAACGAGCACTATGACAAGCTCCTACATGAAGCATGCAACTCATCTCTAACTAGGAAGTTAATGAACTAAGCTTAACTGTGATATTCAACAAAGTGTGTTGCCAACCAAATCTCTTAGAGATGGAGCAGCTAAAGCGACAATTAGAGGGTCAAAGTCAATTTGAAAAATGTTGGTTTGAAAACTTCACTACAATGGACGAACTTGGAGCCCAGATTATGAGAGTCTCAGAGGAGTGACTATTGGCCCAATGGCAGTCTCAAAGAGAACCGCCAACCTATGTGGCACCAACTTCCTTTTGAGTACTGATTACCATTCGGGGTATGGACTTAGATGGAACTAGCCAAGAGAACTCTTTGATTGATAAAATTCTCATTCAGGAGGAGCTACATGTTTCTAGTAAACTTGGATAAGGCACCATGCTACTCGATATTGCAAAATATTTGTTATTATTGAGTAGGCTACGGCAATTACTAGATACATATGCCACACTCCAGTACAATCCTGAGTTCTACAATTGCTTTTTATCCTCATGAAGTGATATGGATTCTTAAACATCTATATAAATAAATAATGTGTTTTGTCATTGTGTTTAAATAATGATAAAAGAAGCAAAGCCAGCACACACAGAAGCAATTATGATATGCATCAAAGTCAACACTATGGGATTCAGATAAGTGATGTCTCTTTGAGTTGCACCTATTCATTATGGTTAAAGCATATGACTTGCATGTACTCTCACAAGTTGCCAAGTGAATGTAGGACGATCGACACAAGTTTCTGTATGAAAATATTCAATGTGTCCAAGTCATTGTAAGACCACCAACTCCACAAAGAACCATTATGGAGAAAGCGATAGCAATACCAAGAACAAAGAGCCATGACAGAAGCCTCGGTGGAATTGCAGAAAACACACATTGCTTAGCCAAACTCTACATGCAGGGAAAGATTAAGGTGGCAAGCTTCCGTTCATGGCGGAAGAGCAAGCAAAGTTTGATTTGATGGTAGAAATGAGGGGTTTTAGCCAATTCACGTTCAAGCTTACCCTAAACCTAGAAAACGCCATCATGGAGGAGCCAGCCATAAAACAACTCCTAGACCAATGCAATCTACAGAAGTATGTAGAGAAGGTCAGACAAGCTGTCGATTACAGCAAGTGCACATAATTTCTGAGGAACTTCGATGCCAAAATAAACTATGGCATGGTGACGGTAAGAAGAGGAGAAGAAGCTCTTCAAGTAGAGGTGGAATTGAGCCTTGTGACGGTGGAGAAGACCTTGGGTTTAGCCAGCAGTAGGACTGAGAAACACCCAAGGGGGGATGTGTATAACATGCTAGGGGGGTGATCCATCACCAATCCGAGAATAAGAGGGAGACAAAGTCCATAAGGAACAGTAGGACAATATGGAGAGAGTTACTAATAAAAAGGAGAATGACCAACCATCTCAATAGCGGCAGAGAGCGAGAGGACAATCCGTGACGAGCAGCAGGGCTAAAAAATTGTCAAGTCGAGCGGAAAGGAAAGATCGCACTCTCAAAATCCCCATAAGAAGAACTTGATCCACCTCCAAAGAAAACAGAGAGTTGCAAAGGGTGGAGAAATCAAAGAGATTAGAAGAAGAGTGCAAGCAAACGCTAGAAGAGGAGGAAGAACGACTAAGGCAAAAGGGAGGAGGAGATTATTCTAATGAAGATGGAATCAAAGATTTAGCCTACAAGCTAGCACATTGCTGCAGCATGACTCCATGCCATGACACCGGAGCGTGACATTAGCTTAGGAGTAAAGGATCAATGTGCTTCCCTAATCTCAACTGGTTGAACCTCACATGAACTCTCTTTGCCACGGCTTGGGGAGCAAAAACAACAAATGCAGCCGCCTCAACAAGAGCCACTGGAGCCGGTCCATGAAGAAGGGCATGACTCCAAATTAGATCAACGAAAGAAAGAATGAGTGCAAGAACCAAGCCCTCTCCATGGCCATGACAAGTATAGACAAAAGAGAAAAGGACTCCATTTCAAGCCCTGCATTCCTTGGTAAATCTATTGGACCCCCTCGAAATGTAACTACTGATGATTGAAGAGCATCATGATGATGTCTAGCGTGCCCCCTCCCAATGCATCTCCAAAAAAAAAGAGAGAAAGAAAAAGAAAAAATAAAATAAAAAAAGACCCACACAAAGAAAAAGGAAAGGAACAATGAGCTTTTCCATGTATATCAGAGTGCCACAAATACTACACCTAGGGATCCTCATGTTAGGCATGTGTCATGAAGGAAAAATACAACATTAATATTTGCACCTTGGATTAATTCCAGCCTTTGTAAATTTAGCTTTAGCCTATATGTACATGTGTGAAAAGCCCTTAAGTTTGAAAGAGGGTTAGAATAAAAGGGACTAGAGGCCAAAGGCAAGACATCTTTTGATCATTCAATAATCTTGGCTTTACCATTTTCTTGGAGCTAGCTTCTTTCTAGTCTATGAAGCACTCAGCCATGGCCGTCATGTATTCTTGAATTCCCAACCATTAATACATGATGAGGATGTCTTGGTGCAATAGATTTGTTAATTCTTTGTTGTAGCTTAGTTAATTTTCAATTTCAGTTAGATTTCATTCCATGGTTGATTGCTTTCATTACATTGGTATCAGAGCTGTAGCTTAGATCCTTGCAGAAGTCATTTTCAAGTACTAGATTCAGTTTCCTAGGCTAGAGAGAGCAAACCATAGTTAGGAATTTGAGTGACAGGACTTGACAGGACATGAAGATTTCAAACCGGAGTTACATGTGAAGGTCTGCTACAAACAAGGATGAAGATGGTGATTCTTGGCATTACCAATGGAAGAAATGGAAGACTCCAGCCAAAATAGCAGGACGTGATCAAGATTGAGCCAAAATTTGGGGTAAGTGTACAAACAAATGGTTACAGGACATTTTAACTGTGGTTACTTTTGAGAAGGAAGGGTTTCTTCTTCCCTTTCCTCATTTCTTCAAGCTTTCCACAAGAATCCATGGCCAAGACCACATCAGATCTTCTTCTTCTCACTTCTATCATGAGAATGGGTTGTATGACCTCTTTCCCTGCCTCAAGAGCTTCAAGAAGAGTAGCTTATGTAGCTACTTAGTATCTTTGCTGATTTCCAAGATGTGAGTATGTACTCACGCTGTCTGCGCCGCCAGTACATACTCTTATACTGTGTGATCAAATTTTGAGTAATGATGCCCCTTGAGCCTTGCTATTGATCTTCAAACCTTTGGCAAGTGATCTTTCACCAATTTCTTCAAGATCCTTATTAGTTTGGAGTTTTCCCTCTTCTTCAAAACCCTGGTTATGGAGTTTTATGACAGTTCTGGACAGCACTCAAATTTCTCAGATTTCTTCATCAAGATCAAAGGGTTTTTGTTCTATTATACTCCCTGAAGCCTCTGCATACATCCTAGTACCAACATTGACTGATCTTGAAGCTTGAAGCTTTGTTGGAGCTTGGATATGGAGATTGCAAACTCTATGTGTAACAGTTTGGGACAGCATTAAAGATTCCTGAAATTTTTAAAGCAATTCAAGGGGCTTTTGTGGGCAAAGCATCTCTGAAGCTTCCTTAACCATCCCCCCTCAAGAATCCATCAACATTGGACCGACATTGAAGTGATTGAAGCCAATGGAGGTCTAGGTGTTCAATGGACAGCCTGAAGCTTTTATGCCATTAAATTTTGGCATTCCCTCTCAAATTTCGGGATCTCTTGGACACATTGAAGCCCTCTCTATTACCTATTCCAACCTACTTCAAGTAGAGAAGGTAATTGGTCTTCATCAACCCTCATTTGGATCATTCATGGAGTCATGGAGCTTTCATGGGATCAATGGAGCTGAAGCTTATCAAGGAAGGGATTATCCTTGAATATTGAAGATCTCTTGGACTGATTTTAGTTGGATTATCAAGCTCAGCCCACCTATGTCAAGCATTATGGATTGAAGGTCATTCCATCAACAATGCTCTTCTCCAATCAATCAAATGAGGTACTCTAATCACTCTTAATTTCTCTTTACATCCAATTGTTGCTGATCTCATTTCCAATTGCTGAAGAGAAATAAGAGGATTAAATGAAGCTTTCATTCATAGCCTAATGCATTACATGAAGCCTATAGGTTATCTCAGTCATTGTCTTTACTAAACCTCTTCAATTTTACTGAAATGGCCATCTCTAAATGTCTCAAACTCTTCCATAATGAATGAGCATTACCCATCTATTTCCATTCACTGAAATCAGTAATTTCTTGAGCTTCATTACTCAATCTTTCATTGCCTAACCCTGACATGAAATTGATTGCCTATTTTGCCTCTTGATCATAAGAAAATCATTACCCAATTGGTAAGTGAGAAAAATTTTGTAAGCAGTGAGTCACTGCTGAGGTAAATACCTCTCCACTTCTCATTTACATTTCAGCCTTTTCAATTTCAATCTTGCATATCATGAAAAAGGGCAAATGAAAGGTAATTGTATTTCCTTCCTATTCCATGCATATCATACTGATTTTTAGAGCTAGAATTCACTTGCCATGTACTTGCCCACGAGAAAAAGTGGATGCCGGGCGAGTCGGTAGGACAATAGTGAGGTGACCCTCCCCTACCGACGAGGACCCACGTATTTTCAAGTTTAGGTGCAGGTACAAATCTCAATGGCATTTGAAATCAGCCTACAGCATGAGTACGGACAGTGAGTTCTTGTGATATTGGCAAATGTATGGTATGGCAAATGTATGAAGACATATGGCTACAGTAAAATGTATACATCCTATGGTAAAGACACTATGGTTCAGTCTGAAAGATTGGAACAGAGTATGTATACATACCCTCATTAAAGATTGCAGTCTACTTTGAGTCAGACAGCCATTTTACTGGTTACTGAGGTCATTTTCAGTATGGGCAGACGTATGAGACTCTCCTACAAGGTTATGAAGTTGGTACATGCTGGGTATTGATGGTACAAGCCATTAATTGACTAGAACAGGGTATTCACTGCCTGCAGGAATTTTCAAACAGCAACAGAAAATCCCTTACAGAAATTTCTATACTCATCCATTTTCTGCATTTGATAGATCATTGGATAGAGGGCTCTTCAAGCTTTGAATAGAGCCAGAGACCTCGTAATTTGGAGCTCTAGAAGTAGAGTTAATCAAGTTTTTCTACTACAGAAATTCAGGACAGAAATCAACCCATGGCTAGAAATAAGAAGAGAGACCCTGTTTTGGATACTATCAATGAAGAATTGAGGGAATATCAGCAGGATAGGGATGAACATCAACAGGAAAGGGGTGAACATCATGACACTTCTCAAGATGCCATTTATCGAATGCATTATGAGAACGATGAGGTCGATGCAAGCTCCACTCACTCCCCTACCAATCAACCCATAGAGACGTCTCATATCTCAATGAATTCAAACAGTTTTCAGCAATTGTCAAATGACATAAAGGATATGAAATCAGGTTTCGAGGGTATGAGGTTGGGTATTGACAAGCTTGTAGCACTTCTTGGTGAGAAAATGTTGCCTACAGCTGGTCTTAATATCCCACACCCGCATAGGGCTGAAGAACCACCTAAACCACTTACTCCTAAGGTGGTAGGTCAATTTGAAGTTGGAGAATCATCTAAAGCTAAGGATTTTGCTCATCCCACTTCACTTCAGCCACAATTCCATCAACAAAAGGGTCACTTTCAGCCACATGGGCAGGATTTTCAAGAAAGAGTGCAAACAAACTCAAAGCATGATGAAGACATCCATGGGTGCAACTCTTTCTACAAGCAATTTTACCCTCAAGCAAATGTTGGTGGTTATGAGCAAGTCCATATTAATTCAACCCCAAACTCTTATGGGCAGCCACATGGACATGTGAATTCAACCCCAAATGCTTTTGGACAGCCACAACAAAATTTCTCTCCTCAAGTGCAGGCCAATAGGCCAAGTCCCATGTCAAATCATGGTTGGAATCAGCAAAATAATGGGCAGCAACCACCTTTCAATTCACCGATGCATGGACAACCTCCCAATGTGAGCAATACATACTTTCATCCTCAAGGACATTGTTTCCAGCCACAAAGTCATGGTATGCATTATGGACAGCAAACTCCTTATGCACAAGGGCATGGAAATAATGAATATCCTAGGCAAGGACCTTTTGGCAATTCTTTTGGGCCACAAAACCATAGTGGGCAGCAGCACCCTAATGGACAACCTCCTCAATACGAGAGAGAGTACAAGGAGAAAATAATTATCTCAAACTTCAAGGGAGAGAATCCTTCACCCACGGAGTTGGAGGAGTGGTTTGACAAGTTAGAGATGTATTTTTCTCTTTACCCAAGGCCCGAGAATGCCAAAGTAAAATTCGCAGCCCTTCATCTAGAAGGCTATGCTCACACTTGGTGGAGATATATGGCGAGGATGGGACATGACTTCTTGTCTTGGGATGCATTGAAAAATGCTATGATTGAAGTCTTTGTTCCCCCTATTGAAAAAGAGAGGTTAGAGAAAAAGTGGTATGCTCTTGAGCAACGTGGTCTCTCGGTTAGAGAGTACTCAAATCAGTTTTTGAACCTCTCGATGTATGTTCATGGGGTCTCCGATAGTGCCAAGTTGAATAAATATATATTTGGTTTGGAACCTATTCTTTCTTCTGAAGTTGGAGCCATGAATCCTACATCCCTACAAGCTGCCATTCAATTGGCTGAACGTTATGGGCAGAAATACAAGGGTTTTCAGTCAAAAACAGGGCATTCTTTTCAGCCTACGCAGTTCTCAAGGACATCAGGCCATTATGGGCATGCTAAAACTGATTTCCAGCATATTGGGAAGCCATCAAATACTTACAGCAATACCTACAGCAAGATACCCACTTTTCCTACTGTGTTTGGGTCAAAACAAAGCAGTAATTTCAGACCTAATGCTGAAAATAGATTTGATGGAAAGAGGACTGATATAAATGCCAAAACTTCAGTCCCTACTCAAGGCAAACATGTATCGAATGATAAGCTCAAAGATATGTATGCTAAAGGTCTATGCTACAAATGTGGAGAGAAATGGTCACCCGATCATAAGTCCAAATGCAAGGCCAAAAATATGAAGATTAGCATGATCATCGAGGATGATTCCGATGGTGAATCTATTGAAGGAAGCTTGGCTCAGCTTGATGTCACAACAACTCAAGAAGAGGCGCATGGAAATGAAGAGAATGTCCATGAAGAGTTCTATGATCCGATGGATGGGTTTCCTTTCGACCCGGGTGGTCATTATTTGGATGATTCATGGACTGATTTACATCCATCGCTGTGTGCCATATCAAGTGATGCATGGAGTGGTTCAAGAGGGGATAATACCCTACGCCTTAAAGGTCAAATCAAGGGAAGGACCGCTCATATACTCATAGATACGGGAAGTACACATAGCTTCATTAATGCTAAGTCACTCAATGGGCTGAAATTGAATACGCATGAAATGCCTACATCACTCAAAATCCAAGTGGCAAATGGAAATTTTGAGATGAGCAATCAATGCTGTCCAAATGTACCTATCACCTTTTCTCCATTGTGCACTACATCAGTGAGTCTAATTGCATTAGAAATGGGTCCCATTGATATAATACTTGGCTGCAACTGGCTGAAATCTTTGGGCAGATTTACCATGGATCTCAATAACATGGAAATGGAGTTTAAATGGTGTGGACAACAAGTAACACTACATGGAGCTGAAAAGAAAAGAATGGAGATGATCAGTCCCAAGAAGGTTAAGAAAGAGATAAATGCAAAGGCATGTATGTTCACCATTCTTCTTTCCAAGATTGAAGAGGATCAGCCCTCTTCTCCTACCAACAATATGGACCCATGTCTTTGTAATTTGCTGAAAGAATATGATGATATTTTCCAGCCACCTATCTCTCTTCCTCCCAAAAGAGAAGTGGATCATCCCATTGACTTGCTGCCCAATACAAAGCCCATCAACAAACCACCATATCGCCTCTCCAAAGTGGAAAGAGAAGAGGTAGAATGCCAAGTCAAAGAGCTTTTGGAAATGGGTCTCATTAAGGCAAGCCAATCACCTTTTGCTTCTCCAGTCCTTCTTGTGAAGAAGAAAGATGGCTCCTTTCGAATGTGCATTGATTACCACGATCTCAACAAGGTCACTATCAAGAATAGGTATCCCATACCTAGAATAGATGATCTCTTAGATGAATTGAAGGATGCCAAGGTGTTTTCAAAAATTGACTTGAGATCAGGATATCATCAAATACGCATGAAGGAAGGGGATGAATTCAAAACAGCCTTCAGGACGGAGAGGGGTCTTTATCAGTTTATGGTTATGCCTTTTGGGTTGTCAAATGCTCCAGCCACATTCCAGTCTCTCATGAATAAGATACTTCAGCCATTGCTCTTTAAAACAGTTTTGGTATTCTTTGATGACATTTTGATCTATAGCAAGAATAAAGAAGACCATTTGCAGCATGTAAAAGAGGTCTTTGACATATTGAGGATACACAAACTGTTTGCCAAGGCCACTAAATGCTCTTTTATGACAAAGGAAGTGGAGTACTTGGGTCATATAGTGGGAGAATATGGAATCAAAGTGGATCCTAAGAAGGTTCAGTGCGTCAAAGAATGGCCTACACCAACCAATGCCACTTCATTAAGAGGGTTCCTTGGTTTGTCATCCTTTTACCGACGGTTTATGAAAAACTATGCTCATATTGCAGCTCCTCTTACCGATCAGCTGAAAAAGGAGGCCTTCTTTTGGGATGAGATCGCGGACAAGAGCTTTAATGAGCTGAAAGAATTGCTTGTTTCAGCACCCATACTAGTTTGCCCTGATTTCTCCAAGACTTTTACCATTTATGCAGATGCCAGTGGTAGAGGTTTGGGAGCAGTTTTGGTACAGGAGCATGGTGTCATTGCATTTGAGAGCAGAAAATTTGATGACAAAGAGAGAGAGATGCATGTTTATGAGCAGGAGATGCTTGCTATTTTACATGCAATCAAGAAATGGCACCACTACCTCTATGGGACACACTTCAAAGTCAAAAGCGATCATAGGGTCTTGAGATATTCTCTCTCGCAGCCCAATCTTTCTCCCAAGCAAAAGAGATGGTTGGCTACTTTGCAATCATATGATTTTGAAATATCATACATGGCTGGCAAGGATAATGTGGTGGCTGATGCGTTATCAAGAATGTGGGCATGCAGTCTATCTACTGTGTCCACCATCTATAAGGAGTGGATTGAAGACATTCAAGAGGAATATGTGCTTGATGAGCATGCTGCCCATATTTTACAGAAATTACAGCAAGAGTGTGATGCTGAATTTCCAAATTTTAAAGTGCATAATGGCCTCTTATGGTTTAAAGGTAAAGTGTACTTGATTCCCAGCAGTAAATTCAAGTTGAAGGTGCTTCAAGAGATGCATTCATCGCCAATGGCTGGTCACTTGGGCCTTTTCAAGACGTTTGATAGAGTTCATCAAAGTTTTTATTGGAAAGGTCTATGGAAAGATGTTAAAGAGTATGTATCTCAATGCTTGGAGTGTCAGCAAAATAAGGATTCCACTCTATTACCAGCTGGCTTACTTCAGCCTTTACCTATACCTACAGGCAAATGGACAGATATTTCCATGGACTTCATAACGGGATTGCCTACTACCAGTCATGGATGGAATAGTATCTATGTGGTAGTTGATAGATTGACCAAATCAGCCCACTTTATCCCAACTAAAGTCCAATATTCAGCAAGACAAGTCGCCGAGCAATTTATGGAAGGTGTGTTCAAACTACATGGTATGCCTATGAGAATAGTATCAGACCGTGATTCGAAGTTTATGGGCAACTTTTGGAAAAGTCTATTCTCTTCTATGGGTACTTTCCTCACTCCTAGCACGGCCTATCACCCTCAGACTGATGGGCAAACGGAGAGAGTCAATCATTGGGTGGAAGTGTACCTTAGGCATTATTGTCATGACACACAAGCTTCATGGGATCGTTGGATCCACCTTGCTGAATTTTGCTATAATAACACGCATCACATGAGCATTGGGATGTCTCCGTTTGAAGCTCTTTATGGGTATAAAGTTCAACTTCCATCAGTTTTATTTCATGAAGACATCAACCCACAAGCAAAGGAAGAGTTGGAAAGAATGGAGTTGCTCATGAGGCAATGCAAGGACAGCATAAGGAAAGCACAAGACGTAATGAAGGTCTATGCTGATGAGAAAAGAAGACATTTAGACTTCAAGGTTGGAGATTGGGTATTTCTCAAAGTGCCCAAGACGCATTATGCTTCACTAAAGGGTGGGAATAACAAGCTTGCTCATAGGTTTTATGGACCATATTTGATTCTAGACAAAATTGGAGAGCTTGCTTATAAACTTCAGCTACCATCCTCCACTAGAATACATGATGTATTCCATATTTCACAGCTGAAGAAGTATGTTGGGCCCGATGTACAAGTATTGGAAGAGTTACCACCATTGGATGAGGCAGGACTGATCATATATGAACCTGAAAGCATTATTGGAAAGAGAGAGAAAGTTCTCAGAAATCGTACTCTCATTGAGTATCTTATTAAGTGGAAGAATTTGCCCATTGAAGAGTCTTCTTGGCAACCATCCACTTATGTCAGTAACTTTCCTTGGCTATTACAGGATGATATATGATGCAGTATGCAGTGACTGTGCAGAGACAGCTTGCTGTATGAAATTTCTGCAGACAATAAAACTGTCCTGACTTCATCAAAATTTGATTCTGATGTTATGGGGTGATGCTTGGGAGTGTATACTTCGTTACCACACCTCGTACGCCATATTTGGACCAATATATCAAAAGTTATGGCAGTTTTAGTGAATCAGCCCTGTTTGGACAGCAGCCAGTTTTCTCACAGTTTGGTATGCAAAAGGTCTTCTTTTCATGGACAGTGCTTTCTTATCATTTGGAAGATGATGGGCATGATTACTATTATTCTTGACTTGGATATAGGCCCTTACTTTTTGGTTTTGAGGACAAAACCATCTTCAGGAAGGGATGGTTTGTCATGAAGGAAAAATACAACATTAATATTTGCACCTTGGATTAATTTCAGCCTTTGTAAATTTAGCTTTAGCCTATATGTACATGTGTGAACAGCCCTTAAGTTTGAAAGAGGGTTAGAATAAAAGGGACTAGAGGCCAAAGGCAAGACATCTTTTGATCATTCAATAATCTTGGCTTTACCATTTTCTTGGAGCTAGCTTCTTTCTAGTCTATGAAGCACTCAGCCATGGCCGTCATGTATTCTTGAATTCCCAACCATTAATACATGATGAGGATGTCTTGGTGCAATAGATTTGTTAATTCTTTGTTGTAGCTTAGTTAATTTTCAATTTCAGTTAGATTTCATTCCATGGTTGATTGCTTTCATTACAGCATGTCTAGTGGCCTTGGTCAGTTGGCTCCGTGCCTAACCCCCTAGCCCTTCCTATCCCCCCACTTCACACTTAGGGCACATCAAGGGTAGGACACACCTAGGGAGTTTGTGCTCCCCTATTGTTAGATCTATCTCCCTAAGTGACACCCATAACATCTCCCCTGTACACAAACTGGATCCTCAAGTGTGGGACAACACCACAAGCTTCTCTGAGGTTCAACCCAAATCCCAGTTTCACTAGCATGGATACCATGCAACACTGCATAGTGAGATAGACGCACCCCCATGTAGTACACTTTCTTTTTTTTTTAAAGGTATAATCAGCAATGGCGATCAACCACCACTGACATTGAAGACCCCCATCACCTAATCACAAATCTAATCTCGCCATCAATGAGATCAATTATCCTACATCATGTTGAAAAAAGCACAAATAATATCTCAAGAAGCCTTCAAGTGTACTTCTCCTCGCTTCATCCACACATTACGATGAGGAACCAGACTAGCAGTCTTCTAACTATCTAATATCTAAGTATGCATGCACACTCACATAATATCTGCACCACAATCTATACATAGTTTGGATTCTCAAGTGCAAGACAATACTCTCAGTTGGGACTTGTCTTCCAAACTAATAAAACTAGGTCGTGCATGATAAGAAGACTCGCACTAACCCCTAGGGAGTGACCATATGAGAGGTTTTCAATTACATGTATTGAAGACTTCAATGAAAGTACTGTCAGCTCTTCATCACCACTCAACTTTGAACTCTTTTCCTTTATCATCATGCAAGCCCACCAAAGAATCGTCACATGTAGAATCCCCAAAACACCAACACTTGTGATAGCCATGAGTGCAACTCCCAACAAAGAATAGCCCTATCACCAACTACAACAACCTTATCACAAGCCAATCAGGCCAACAAAGTACCACCAACGACCTTCACCATCAAAACTCCTCCACGGCAAACCATAGCAGTCCCTCCCACCCACGTCTTCGATGCATGCCAAAGCCTGCTACCTAGAACAGAGAGTGCCATGGGACTGACACTCGACTAGGGTAATGTTAACCCTCAAACGAAAAATGTGAAAAATCGAGAAAATCTAAAGTAGAAGACAAGGCCAAGGAAAAAGTGAAACAGAAGATGAAGGCATGCCAAGAAAAATTTGGAAACACAAGAAGTGCAAAAAAGTCACAAATCAAGGAGAGAGACCTAGAAGAAAAAGCACAAGTCAATACTTTTGTAAAAGAGCACAAGCCTCACCATGATTTATTTTAAGAGCGTCGGTCTCACCTGTGCAAATTGTAAAGGTAGATGGGCAGTAGAAAGAAAGCTAGGAAGATAGGAGGACAATGGGCAGGCCGACCATGTAAAAAAAAGGATAAGGGGATGACCTCCCAAAAGGGATTTAGGGTTTTGTATATAAACACAAAAAGTGAATGAGAAACTCATTCTTGTGTGTGGCCAAAAGAAGCTCTCCTCTTCTTCTTCTTCTTCTTCTTCTTCTTCTTCTTCTTCTTCTTACTCGCTTGAGCTTGTGCTTGAGTGAGGGAGTGTGAGAGTGTGAGGGAGTGAGTGTGTGAGGGTGAGGGATTGTGGTGGAGAAGCTCTCTATATTCTCTTCTCTTCTCTTCTCTTCTATTCTCTTCTCTTGCTTGAGGCAATGGAGCTTGGAGCGTGGAGCGTGGAGCTTGAGGATCAAGCTCGCTTGAAGCTTGCACTTGGATTGTGAAGCTACTAGAGTGCTCGGGAGAGGAGGAAACTCAGTCGGGCATGGAGGTAATCTCACTACACTCCTAGAGAGAGATAGCGCATTGGCTATGTGAGAGGTAGCCATTAGTACTCAACTTGAAATGCTTGAAGGAATAAGCAGTCCATGGGTCTTGGCGATTGAGCTTGAGCTCCCTTTACAATGGATAACTATAGATCTTGGTGGTCTAGGGATTCCCATTGGGTTGGCTAACTTTGAATCATTAGGTGCAAGTAGGGCCAAAGGGACTCCCCTTCCTAAGTAAGGCTGCCTAAATCCTGGATAGTATGGTTAAGTGTAAGATTGCTAGTATGGAAACCTTCTTGGCAATTGGTAGTGCATAGTATCATGCCTGAATCTTCTACAATAGGTAGAAGGTCGGGATCTGGGATAGGGACATTTAAATAGTAGATGGTTTCCTCCATAGTGCATACACTAGACGTGAGGTCGTTTTGGCCTTCATATTGATTCTTGTAGTTTGGTCAGCTTAGAGTTGAGCTTGGATATGGTTGGCACTCTTTCCTTTATCTTCTCATTGGGGGCTAATAGGTTGTACTAAGTGTTGTGATTCTCTTGGTGTTTCTAAAGATGTTACTCATGTCAAGAATCGTGTGGTGGGGAGACTTACTTGAGTTGCTACGCCAAATACACACTGTATGCACAAGAGGAAGCTCACTCAAGAACACAAGAAGAGAGATGGAGGCCAAAACGTTTTCTTGCTAATTTTCTCTTTTTCTTCCACACACTATATAATGTACACAAAGTATAGATAAGATACAACATAATGAAAAGTGGCCTACTAAGTCAAACAGTGCATAAAAGACTATACTAATCGATTGGTGCTACATCTTTGCCAGCTGTAGGTAGGTGTAATAAACTAAATATAATAAGTGATAAGTTAGTGGCCATGTGAGTATCATAATTACCAACAACATGCTAAGTGTAGATGTGCGGACCCATCTAGCCAAGCGGTCCATCATCAATGTCCGCACATATTGAGCTTGCCATCTCAACACTCCCCCTCAAGCTCAACTCTATCTCTACAACTCCAAGTAAGATTTGGAACTTTTGAGGCTTCTCTACACCTAGTGCCTTTGTGAAAATGTCAACTATCTGATCTTGTGTGCTAACATATACCAAGTCAATCTCTCCTGCAAGTATCTTCTCTCTCACAAAGTGGTAGTGCACCTCAATGTGTTTTGTCCTAGCATGGAACATTGGATTCCTAGCTAACTATATGCTACTCATGTTGTCACCATGAATGACAACTGGACCATCTCCCTGCACATCCAAATCACCTAATAACTTTTGCATCCATACCACATCACATGCTACCATAGCAGCACCTCTATACTTAGCCTTCATACTCGATAAAGCAAATGTAGGTTGCTTTTTGCTGCTCCATGTAACTGTTGCACTACCAAGGGAAAACATGAATCCACTAGTAGATCTTTTGTCTAACATGCTACCAACCCAATCTGCATTTGTGTATCCAAAGACTTGTACATCCTTACCTGCCTCATAAAAAAGTCCATAATGTAAAGTGGACTTCACATACCTCAATATATGTCTAACTGCATCCAAATGAGGCTTTTTAAGCATCTGCATAAACCGACTGACAAGGCCAACAACATAGCTCAAGTCTGGCCTTGTGATAGTAATGTAAATTAGACTCCCTAATATCCTCCTGAACATAGTAGGGTCTTCTATCTCATCCCCAATGTCGGCACTCAACTTCACATTTTGCTCCAATGGTACTGAAAGAGGCTTACATACTGTCATGCCATACTTGGATAACATATCCAAGCCATACTGCCTTTGTGATAGCCATATACCATCATCATATTTTATCACTTCAATACCAAGAAAGTATCTCAACTCACCTAGATCATTCATCTCAAACTTCTTTTTCAAGAAGTCCTTAACTTTAGCAATCCCATTGTCACTATCACCTGTAATAATCAAGTCATTCACATAGATGATTATGATGACCAAACCTACATCTCTCTTTCTCACATAAAGTGAGTGATCAGCATCAAAAATACAAAATCCAATTTTGACAAGATACTCTCCAATCTTGTCAGACCATGCTCTAGGTGCTTGCTTCAGCCCATAGAGCGCCTTCTTTAACTTGCACACATATGTGGGATTATCTAAATCCTCATAACCTACTAGCTGCTCCATATAGACTTCTTCTTGCAATTCACCATGCAAGAAGGCATTCTTAACATCCATTTGCTGCAAATTCCAACTTTTGGCTGCTGGCAAGGCAATCACACATCTAACAATTGCCATCCTAGCAAGTGGACTGAATGTCTCTTCATAATCCATGCCATATGTTTGAGCAGAGCCTTTTGCAACCAGCCTATCCTTATACCTGCTAACTGAACCATCTGCATTATGCTTGACTTTGTAAACCCACTGACGGCCAATAGCTTTCTTACCCTTAGGCAAGAGTACCAAATCCCAAGTATTATTGGCTTCTAATGCAACCATCTCCTCATCCATTGCTACATCCCAATGAGCATGACCAACATGATCCTAAAAAAAAGCGGGCTCAACATCCTCAACTAGTTTCACCATATAAGCATAATGATGAGCTACATAACCTTCAAAGCCAAACCTTTTAATAGGGTATCTGACCCTGCCAGACCTATGTACCGCTGGATCACTGAATAGAGCCTTTACATTACAATGAGCTCTTTGTACACATGGTGTCCTGACTGAAGGAATACCAAGCTCATCATCGAAACTCTCTGAACCACTAGAATCTCCATCAAATCCCAAATTACTAATAGATGCATCATTAGCAATCCAACACTTTCTTCTTTCCTTTGTCTTTGCCTGCAACACTTATAGATACACCTAAAGACGTGGGCCTACTCCTTAGTCTCCCAGACTAAGGGCTCACTGTAGATGTAGTACCAAATGATGTTTTTGGTCCACTAAGACTCTGTGATTCTTGCTTTTCTTTCCGCACATAGCTATCATGATCATTATCATAATCTAATGCATCACCAACAGGTGCAACTACTCATCTCATAAAAAATAACGTCCCTACTCACTCTGAACTCACATGTGACAGGGTTATAACAACGATACCCTTTCTACTCTAAAGAGCATCTAGTAAAAATACATTTTTTAGCCTTTGGATCAAGCTAATTCTGTAGCTCATCTGGCACATGAACATATGCAATGCAGCCAAATGCCTTCAAGTGTGATATATCGGGCTTCTTGCAAGTAAAGCATTCTTTGGGAGTCATCCCATGAATTGCAACTGTGGGGTTTCTATTCATAATATAGACAGCAGTATGGATAGCTTTAGGCCAAATATGTTTTGGCATATTCTTTTCAGCCATTAATGCCCATGCAACTTCTGCAATATGCCTATTTTTTCTTTTTGCAATCCCATTTTACTATGGGGTATACCTATAAGTGATCTCAAGCACTTCACTTTCAAGACTGCTTCTATTTTAACAATTGCCTTGAAAGATTTGAAGTGCTCAAATACATCACTATTTTCCTTCATAAAATATACCCATAGCTTCCTTGAACAGTCATCAATAAATATCACAAAGTATTTGCTGCCATCAAGAGATACATTTTGTGTAGGCCTCCAAACTTCTGTATGCATGATGGGACCTCAAATGGGCCAGTACTGGCAATGGCACTAGCCGGACCTCATGCTCATAATAGACAAACACACCCTCACGGCCTCGCGAGCTAGGAGCATCAATCTGTTGCTAAAGAACGAACTGTCCTAAAGCCTAATCTATGCGTTTATAGTTTTATAGTTTTGTAGTCCAAAGTTTCCCTTTCTATAAACTCCACAGAGGGAGAACCCATACACATTGGCAATAAATGCCACGATAATCACATACATGGGAGGCAACCTCTCGGTGGAAACACATCGTAGGGATTAGCCCCTCGATGCGCTGCTCAACATATAGAACAAACGAACAAACTCCACTCTTCATTTCAAATGTCTCTAGGAGATACCATGTTTCCTTACCAAATAATCCCCCAAGAAACGAACGTCTATCCTACGGCTTAGGATGCCTTTCCACACTCAAGCGTGGGTCATTGTCATTGAAAACAAGTGCTATGCATCCAGATTTTTTTTATTTCGATACCATGGTCAACATGCACATGCAAAGGTGGATGATCCTAAAGTGCTCAAACATAATTTTAAAATCAAAGACGTGCTGTGCACAACCAGGCTTTCCAAATGCTTATTCCCTAACCCGTTGCGGCGATGTAAGGATAGCACCGAGACAACACTCATGCTACTATCCTCTTAATTCACATACCACAAACCCTATGTCATGATGCGCATCAGAAAATCAGCAACAATCAGCATGCACATCACACCATTCAAACATCCCAACCCCCTACGTTTAGGTATTGCTTTCGTTGCATAGGTGTAGAGGTTCATTTTGTCATGTTTTGATGTATAAAAACGATAAATCACAAACTTTGACAAAGAGATAAGGAAAACTGAGGCTAAACCTCATGCTTTGCCACTACCATACATCCACAAACAATCATTATATTTTTCCTTATTTTTTTCAAAGACGTATTTCTATTTTTTTCCTTATTTTTCTCATTTTCTTGATTTATTTGGCAATAAAATATGCTATTTTCTATTTTTTCTTGTTCCAATCTTTTCAACATACTACATTCAATTTATCTTCCATATTCCCCCCATGGGAACAGATTTCACCCACCCGAAACGGAAAAACTACCATTTTATCACACTTAAAGACCGCATTTCGGGTTTACAGGAATTAAATAAAGCATGTAAATCATTGTAAAATCAAAATTTTCTAATAAACAATAATTACTCATAATGCAACCAGCACACAAACAAATTTTCATCCAATAAGAACATAATTATCATCATAAACTATAAAAAATCCTTCATTTTCTTCATAAAAATGGTCATATGTGTTTTTACATAACCCGAGATGCCTTGAATGACTGCATAACCAGCAAAGGGAGCCTCCATTGCTCTCAATCCAATGCTGCACTTCAATCTTCAGAATCTTCATCAATCTTCATCACCACTTCCTTCATTCTCCCTCCCCGGTTCCTCCTTCAAGATGATGCACATGAACAGCCCATAGAGGGGAGAGAGAGGAAGGAGAGAGAAAGACTAGATTATGATCCTTTCATCTAGACAGCCATCTCCAAAGGGCACCCCCCCTTTGGTCCAAGTTATGTCCACCCTTTCGTATCTTGGCCAATTTGTGGCCTCTTCCTCGTCCGGACTTCGTTTCAGCCTCTGAAAAATCCTGTGGGTCCGTCTCGACATCCCGCACCGACTAGCAGCTCCTGTCATCCTGCATGGTAGTCGAAAAAATTATCGTAAATCCACAAGTGTCACTCGGGAGCCTTTTAAAAGCCATCTTTCACTTGGTGCTTAAAATCATCCTAGCTGTAGCTGCCGCCTTCGGTGTTAAATATTTTTCCCCTAAATTCTGGATTTTTTGGCAAATTTTAGGCACATCCCGGGCTCAAAACTCCGCTCTCATTGGCAAACACGAGATAGGGCGACTAAGCCTATCAAATCCCACAACAGATCTGCACAAACAACCAAAGGAAGCATCAAGCTGATACAAAATAGATACATATTAAAACACAACACAATGCTCACCCTACCCCCTAACAAAACCAAGGTATGAAATCCACAAGAAGTAGGCCTAGCATAATTTGAGAGAAGGTCCAAAGCTAGTCACTAACCGACTGCTTCAACACAACCAAATTAAAAAGAACTATCAAGGAGGTTGCCCTAAGTGGTGGTCTGAACTACCTACCTAACTAAGGACAACATAACCAGGAGCTCCTACTAGGCGAGGACTCCTATAGCCTGATTAAGAAGTATTTCCTTTTAGCATATTT
Source organism: Lygodium microphyllum (assembly GCF_053477565.2). NCBI lineage: Eukaryota > Viridiplantae > Streptophyta > Polypodiopsida > Schizaeales > Lygodiaceae > Lygodium > Lygodium microphyllum. The sequence continues at coordinate 854 of NW_028229583.1, read as the reverse complement.
CTTCTTTTAGGTTTTTATTTTCCCATACTCGAGCATGTAAAAAGGAGGGAGCTGAGCGTAGTGACCCAAGGAGAATAGGGCATCGGCCTCAAGTCCTGGCATCGGCCCCGGGTCTGACTCTTCCCCAGGAACCTACCAAGCCTTCACAACGCGATGATCAACTGCGTATACATTTTTCTTTCTTTTCTTTTCTATTTTTATAGGGGTTAGAACCCCTTTTTACACACCTTTGTATATATTTATTGTCTTTTGAGATATTCAGGGTTTCTTTTTCCTCTCTATCATCATCATTTTTCCTTTGGCAAGCTTCTCTAACTGCCTCACAACTAACAAGAACTCCTAGAACGGCTACCTAGCAAGCTAGCAGAACAGGGTCACTAGAACTGCCTTCTAAAACAGGTCTTTCGATACCTGGCAATGTCTTTACAGGAGGCCACGACTACTCAGACCTCCCTTAGACGTACCTAACCTAAACCTGGGACTTCATGCCTTGGACGCCGGTCCCCAACAAGAAAAGACAAATCCCCTACAAGTACATAGACACATATAACATAAAAACACGGTACTCATAAAGGATAGATATCACCTGGATAGGGCCACGAGAAGCTTTCGCGCGACATAGGCTCCTTCCAAGCTCTACTTCAAACCTGTCTAGCACAAGATTAAAACAAGAAACCATTAACCGCACTTGTACTAAACGGACAACTAGCCCTTTTGGCCTAATGAAATAAATCACTTCACTACAAAAACGGATCGGCCTTCTTGGCCTAATGAGATAAAATAGAATAGCATCTACACATCTCTCCCCAAAATAGTATAGATATACAATAATATGCTCCTTTCCAAGGAGGAAA